>NC_084864.1:15779754-15917254 GCF_951802175.1 Populus nigra | reverse complement strand
TGTATGTATGTATGTATGTATGCAGGTTCAGTGTTACCTGTAGAGCCCAGAAGTGGAAGCTAATGTACGACATTGGGTATCTCCATACAGGCTTTGGTATGTCATTTGGGAGCCTAAAGTACCCAGATACTAGCATGAATATTCCCTGACAATGACATGAAGAAAACACGCAGTTAGTTGATTTATTTATTACAAGTAAAATTAACAGAAGAATACATATATGTAGAAACCTGAATTCCAGCCCCAATGATAATGCCCATGAGGAAATTAGGGACAATGCTGGCTATGGTCATCATCAAGCTTTCAACTACGGTGACACTCGCATAAAGGCACAGCACGAAGAAAACATAATGTTCAAATCCTGGATGAAGGCGGACCATGAAATAACAAACAGTTCCAGAAATAAAAGTAATCATTATCAGGAACGGCATAGCAGAAATGGTGTTGCTAATCACAAATGCGACCACACCATAGTGCCCATTTAGCCTTTCTCTTTGGAAGACCTGCGAAACGATAAAAAATAATTAAACTAGCAAGCGCTATCATTATTGATTAGCAGGCTTGATAAGGCACTTGTGCATAACTTGTGAGCCCGAGTAAAAAAAAAGTAATTAATTACCTTCATTTCCTCTACAAAGGAAGGAAACCCACCAATTGACATGAACGTGACGAAACCAAAGACAAATGAGGCACACGACCCTCTTGCCTGTTCCAGATTAATCGAGAGAAACAAGTATATATATTTAGTTAGGAGATAAGATGTTTACTCCTCCTAAATAGCAACTTACTAAGCTTAGGAGCACAGGATTGGTATATTTCATTAACAGTACCAGTATAGAATTGTAACCCGTCCCCACGTTGAGATAGATAGTTCCAATGCAGATAGTGACCACAATATAAATCACCAGTCGAAGCCAGTAATACCCAAAGTCCCTTGACATGTTGATGAACGAACGCTTTGTTAAAGTAAAGGCCTGCATCAAGAAACTAGCCTGGCTCCCTCCTGCTTCTAGCACATTTCCTTTCTGCGACCAGACATCAATTATCAATTAGCTACTAATTTTAAGACTATACAGTTGAAGAGAAGGCCTCGCTAAAATTAATTTAGTGAAGATAAATATTGATCAGATTGCAAACTGGAGGAGCACCACGAAATTAAAGCACTTACAACTTTGGATATCTCCTCGACTTTTTCTCTTGCTGCATAACAGTACTGAGAAGTTCGATAGTGATCAATCAGAGTTCTGATAGCTTCAGCCGTGGTTATCTTCTCCAGAGGATCATCACTTGCCTCAAACTTTGCAGAAACATAAGTTAATTAAGAGCATTATCAATCAGGCCTCAAGCAACAAATCAAAGAGAGGAGGATATATACAAACATGGAGATTTAGAATCAATTTTGGGAAGGAAGAGATGAAACTAAGCCAATACAATCATTAATTGCCCAATATGAGCACTTATCCGGACCCTTAAATTATAATAGCCTATTGCTGGAACTCGTCAATTTTGAATAGTTGATTAAAGATCACATGAAGCTTTCTCAACGAAAAAAAAAACTGTGTTTTCAATATCATCTCATCATTTCTGTCATTAATTATAGATGCAAGTCAATAATATGTCCTTAGCCTGTAAATTTCAGAAATTGCTAGTACACAAGAAAGCTCAAGTATACAACAAAAAACAAAACAATTAGAAAACAATTAATTAAGAGAAAATGAGATACCCGCAGCTTCATGGACCCTTTCAAAGTAGCCTTCACTTTGTCGAAGTCAGAATTGATGCACCTAAGGAAATGATCAGAAGGGTTCCTCAAAGCAGGGCAGGGAAAGCCAGCTTGTGCAAAGAACTGTAAGAAAGAGCTAAAAATGATTAACAGTTTGAAGTAAATGAAAGGAATCAAATGACCAATTAGATTAAACCAAAAAGAAAAAAGAAAGTGGCGTATCTTGCCTCATATGCCTCTGAAACCTGACCGAAGTAAACAGTTTTGCCTCCTGAAAGCAAGTACAGTCTATCAAAAAGCTCAAAAACTTCACTGCTAGGCTGGTGTATTGAAGCAATGACAGTTCTGCCATCTCTAGATAAGCCGCGGAGGGTCTGAGTTACAAAGAAAGCTGAAGCACTGCCACATGTATAAAAGATAATTATTAGAGTCTAATGACGGAATTGGAAAGGGGAACGCCATGATTTCATCAAAAAGAAAAAAACAGAATGTTAGGAAACAGAATAGAATCACTGCCATGAGAGGTGAAATATGCACCTGTCAAGTCCACTAGTTGGTTCATCGAGAAAGAGCAGTCTGGGCCTTATCAGGATTTCAAGAGCAATGCTGACCCTTCTCTTCTCTCCCCCACTGATCCCACGCAAATGCCAATTCCCAATAACAGTATCAGAACAATCTTGGAGACCCATCTCTATTATGGTACTCTCAACCAAGGCACGCTTCTCTGACCAGGGCATCTTATCAGGAAGACGTAGCCGAGCTGAATAGGAGATTGTTTCCCTCACCGTCAGAGTACCAAGCAAGTTGTCATCTTGTGTTACATAGGCCTAATTAAGTTCAAAAAAATGTTATAATTAATTAATAATGTCTGATTAATTTCTCTCTTGGAAAAACAGAACTTACAATAATATTGCTTAAAATATGTTACAAAACATGTGCTAGTGATTAATTACACATAACTTAATTAATTAAGAGCTAGAAAAGCAGTGCATATATGTGGAGTATGGAGTAAGAAACATAGAAATGAAACTAGAAGAGTAGGAGCTACTAGCTAGTGTAGTCAGTACTGACAGCGGTCCCGAAAGAGAGCTTGGTTTTGCGACCATTGAGCAGAACCGTTCCAGAGAGGAAGGCATTAGCAGCAAGGCGACTTGAGAGAGCATCAAGGAGAGTGGATTTGCCCGAGCCAGAAGGACCCATAAGTGCAGTGAGAGTTCCAGGCTCAGCATAGCCAGTAAGTCCCTCCAAAACCCTCTGTGTTTCTCCATTGCTGAGGGTAACCATCACAGTCAGATCCTTCCATGTAAGCCTTGCCGACACATCTCCTACGAATTCTGTTTTAGTTCTGTCCCTCCAAAGGGTCTCGCTTAGAGGACTCAAACCTACCATTATTCCATCTACAACCTCTGATGGTATGCTTGCCTCTATCTCCATTGTTACATTATTCGTTGATGGGTTCTTCGCCATCCTTTATATGTATATTATTATAGCTTGTCTTGATCAGGAGAGAGATGGAACGCAAGAGAGGATTGAGCTAGCAAGCTAAGGTAAAGATGCAGCTGGAGGTATATATTGTGTGAATTTGACCGGTGGAGGAATAGAGTAGGTTAAAATAAGAAAGTCTCATGCAAAAACAGCCTCAACTGATCAACAACTTGGTTACTTTTGCTTGGTCGTCTTTGGTGTGACAAAACAAAAAACCTGACACCAAGCAAGCTGCAACACAATTTTTTCCTCTCTTCAACTTCACATATAGGTCATGCTTGCCTCTATCTTCAAGAATCGATTAGATTCGAATAATCTCAGACATAACCGAATAAGCAAGTTGATGCAGGGAATTAGCTAGAGTAATTGTGAAAGAAATACTTTAACAAGAAGATCGTAATCATCTTAAAAAGAAAAGAAAAAAGAAAAGATGAAGATGATGATGATGATGATGATGATAATGATATGAATTGGTTAGCAGATATTGGATGCATCAACAAGATTTAGACTTGGACCATTTTTTTTCCATTATTATCCAATAAATGAGTTCTGGTAGATGTTGGCAGCAGCATTTAATTCAAGACCGACCTCCATTTAAAAACCCAGTTGTTAGTTTTTCATCTTCTATTTCTACGAAATAATTGGTTTTAAGTATATTTTAGATTATACTTGCCTCTCGTAACAAAAATTTTAAAAAATATTCTTTTAATATATTAATACTAAAAATAATATTTAAAAAATAAAAAAATTAATATATCTTTTTTAAAAAAAAAATTAAACCATAACCTCTAATATATTCCCACCGACCCTTTAATTAATGATAGTGATTTGTTAGTTAGTAGCTGGGGAGTAAAGTCTTTACCGCCCATTACTTCGGCCATCACCTCTCGCCCTTTCACACCTACAGCCCATTACTTCGGTCAGACTCATCACCTCTTTTCCTCTCAACACCCAGCTTTAAATTTGCATTTCAATAATCATAAATTTAAATCTTTTATAATTACTTCCTGATCATTAATTTTAAAATCTATAAAATTAATAAATTTATATAAAAACTAATTCAAACATCCATGTTAATAAAAAAAAATATCATATTAAGAATGATTACTTGTTTTCTTTTATAATAATTTGTTCTTAAAAGATTGTAAATGGAAATAAATAAAAAACTATTATTGTAAAGTTTAATTTCAAAAGAAAACATCAAGCAATTAGAGAAGAAAAACAAATTGATTTTTCAAAATTGTGGCAGGTATATGTGAAATTATAACTATTTAGATCCTGCATACAAAGTACAAATAATCAACTAATTGAAAAAATAATTATAGTAAATAATTCATTTTTCAAAAGAAAGTTGATAATTATAAAATTGTTCTATTTTAAAAAAATTAGTAAATTAAAAATATTATTTTTCCAGTTTATTTTCATGAAATAACTAAGTATATAAAAATGATTTCTAATTTATTTTTCATGATAGGAAAAAAAAAATCAATTTCGGACAAACAAACGCCCTTATTAGGCTTCGTGGAGAAAATGTAATTGGGCCATTACCATCTGAAACCGAACCCGTTTTCAATTTAAAATGGAAGGCAAATGCCCAGCAATGAAAACGCAAGTCCCTCTGATTTAAGAAGCTTAAAGTGGGCTAGAGATACAAGTTGTGGCTAGCCTCGAGTTCCAGGCCCGGCTTTCCACCCCTTTACAGATAATCAGAGGGCTAGAGAAACAAGAGCGCTGATTATTTTCTTGCCTGCTGCATGTTGAAACTTTTTTCTAATTTAAGCGAGCAAACCAAAACTCTACTCATACAATCACATCTTAATTATAACTTCTAAGGGAAATATCATATTAAATCAATCATAAGATCTCAATTTTATCTTAACAACTTAAAACTCGGATCGTTTTGCTTGGGGATTGATTGATTGATTGATATTCTTTATATTTTTGTTTTCAAGAACTTGTTTTTTAAAGTAAAAACCAGCAGCTCAAACTGCCAGGAAAATCATAATAAAATCAATTAAAATTGGCCTCCTTAATGATTGTTATAGCAAACAATATTCTTAATGAGCCCCGCAAGTGGTCCATAAAAAGTTAAAAACGGTCCCTTCACGATTGTCAACTAATCAAAACCTTTAATTAACGCGCATATGTTTCTCAAAAGAGTGAAATTCAACAAAGTTGGGCTAATAAAAAAAATAAATCAATTAAATACGGTCATATTAAAAAAAATAACTTTAAACTCTTTGAAAAAAAAGAAAAGCATTTCTTTCTTCATGTTCAACACAATTAACTCTTCAAATGACTTTTTTTCATTTGAATATATATAGTAAACAGAGCCATATTTATATTATTTAAAATATTACATTGACATTTTGACACTTCAAAATAGGTAGGGATGATTAGTGTTTTGAAGTAATTATAAAGCCAACAATAAAAGATCTTTTAAAAGAAACTCAAATTCCAGAAATTGATGGAAAAAAAACTCAAGATATATTTTTTTTTTAGTTTAACGTGGGTGTCCGGGCCAGCTTGCGCGCACCTCGACTAATCCTACGGGCCCTGAAGTTAACGACCATGTAAGCCTCCAGTGGTCATCATATGAGCAACCACAGGGCTCGAACCTGAGATCATAGAGGGAGCAAACCTCTTGATCCCAAACTTTTACCACTGGGCCATCACCTAGATGGTTAACTCAAGATATATTTGGATGGTAAGGTTGATGAATATCCTAAAATCACCTAAGATTCATCTTTTTTAAAAAAATTAATTTGAAAATGATATTTTTTATGTGCAAAAATGAGTGATGGATAGAGGGGAAAGAAGGAAAGAAAGAGCACGTGAATAACAAATAGGAGAAATTGTCGGTTCTTTGATGATAAATTGGGTTAAAATGATAAGATGCACACTTGACAGGATAGAGTTGGATTTTAGAGATTATGATTTCGTCAATCTTATAAAATTACAAAAAAAAAAAAGCACACATCAATATTCATGAAACTTAGGCAACAAATTAAAGGTGAAAACTGGTAATGCAATACAAAAGCTGATTAAAATTGATGACTCAAACTAACCACACAGAAAAACTCTATCAAAACAACCCATCCCACCAAGGCAAGATAATGTGGGAACAATACATTAGCGATGATGATGGCTTGTTCCCAAGTGTTAAAGAATTATCTCAACCTAAAAGCTTAAGCTGTTAGGTGAGGTCCCAGGATATAATTTATATTATTCTCTAACACACCCCCTTAAGTGAAAGCCCTTTGGCTTGAAACTTGCACAGGCTCACTTTACCTTGTGCTTAATTTTTATCAAATAAATGGGGATAGTGAGATTCGAACTCGTGACCGCTTGGTCATCAAAGCTCTGATACCATGTCAAAGAATCATCTCAACCCAAAAGATTAAGCAGTTAGGTGAGGTCTCAGGATATGATTTATATTATTCTCTAACACCAAGGGACGTAGTGTAATGGTAAAAGACTTGAGATATGCACAGCAGGTCTCGAGTTTGAGTCAGGGCATGCATTTCTTATAAAAGCCTGGGACAGCCGGGGTTTTACTCGTTCACCTGAACCCGTAAAATATGCTTTTCGAGAAATAGGGTTTCCTCTAATCCAAAAAAAAAGATGATGATGGCTTGAAAAATAACTAAAAAATAGGACCAATATTGACCAAACACAGGATAAATAAATTAAGTACGCTAATGGCTTGGACATGATAATTTAAATGTGCACTTTTTATAAAAGCCTGGGACAACCGGGATTTTACTCGTTTACCTGAACCCACAAAATAAGCTTTTCGAGAAATGAGGTTTCCTCTAATAAAAAAAAAAGATGATGATGGCTTGAAAAATAACTAAAAAATAGGACCAATATTGACCAAACACAGGATAAATAAATTAAGTACGCTAATGGCTTGGACATGATAATTTAAATGTGTATTTCTTATAAAAGTCTGGGATAGTCGGGATTTTACTCGTTTACTTGAACCCATAAAATATGTTTTTTGAGAAATGGGGTTTCCTCTAATCCAAAAAAAAAAGATGATGATGGCTTGAAAAATAACTAAAAAATAGGACCAATAGTGACCAAACACAGGATAAATAAATTAAGTACGCTAATGGCTTGGACATGATAATTTAAATGTGCACTTTTTATAAAAGCCTGGGACAGCTGGGGTTTTACTTGTTTACCTGAACCCACAAAATATGCTTTTTGAGAAATGAGGTTTACTCTAATCTAAAAAAAAAAAGATGATGATGGCTTGAAAAATACTAAAAAATAGGACCAATATTGACCAAACACATGATAAATAAATTAAGTACGCTAATGGCTTGGACATGATAATTTAAATGTGCACTTTTTATAAAAGCCTGGAACAGCCGAGGTTTTACTCGTTCACTTGAACCCATAAAATATGCTTTTCGAGAAATGGGGTTTCCTCTAATCCAAAAAAAAATGATGATGGCTTGAAAAATAACTAAAAAATAGGACCAATATTGACCAAACACGGGATAAATAAATTAAGTACGCTAATGGCTTGGACATGATAATTTAAATGTGCATTTCTTATAAAAGCCTAGGACAGCCGAGGTTTTACTCGTTCATCTTAACCCACAAAATATGTTTTTTGAGAAATGAGGTTTCCTCTAATCTAAAAAAAAAAGATGATGATGGCTTGAAAAATAACTAAAAAATAGGACCAATATTGACCAAACACAAGATAAATAAATTAAGTACGCTAATGGCTTGGACATGATAATTTAAATGTGTATTTTTTATAAAACTCTGGGACAGTCGGGATTTTACTCGTTTACCTGAACCCATAAAATACGCTTTTCAAGAAATGGGTTTCCTCTAATCCAAACAAAAAAAAAGATGATGATAGCTTGAAAAACAACTAAAAAATAGGATCAATATTGACCAAACACATAGGATAAATAAATTAAGTACACTAATAGCTTGGACATGATAATTTAAATAAATAAATAGTAAAAACAGAAATCCTTGAACTTCACCCAAATGATAAAAGGATCAAGAATAAAATGAGGTGGGCAAAAAAATATAGAAATATTGTAGTTAACACAGTTACATATTCATAGTGCAAATGAGTCTTAGGAAACATTAACATTAAAGCAACATTTTATTTTAGTTTTTTTTTATATTAATTTTCAATGTCAAAGTTAATTGTTAATAAATGGGGATAATTGGAAGCAATATTCAGGAATAATATCCTTGTTAATGATATTAATTTATAGCTTAGAGAGTAAAAAAAATTTAAATGATTCTTTAAAAAAAATGATGTTGCTGTGGCATTATTATATAGGAGGCTAATTGCAAAACTTAAATTTAATGGCACCCTAACAAAATTATAATTAGGAATAAATCTCTTTGTAAAAAATGTATTAATAACATATTGATCGTTTATGCTTTGAAAATTTTTATAATCGAACGTGTTAAAATTTATTCTTAAGAAATTAATAGGTGGATTATAAAAATTGTGATAATCAAATGAGATTTTGTATGTTCGTTAATGCATGGCCGACATGGAAAAGAAATAAAGAAAGGAAAAAGAAACCGTAGATGACATGGAAAAAATTAAAGTATTTTGCTTGTTAAAAAAGTTGTAGAGTTATTATAAAAGTCCCTCGGGTCCACCATTTAAATATTATATTAATAAAAACTCTAAAACGCTTAGATTTTTCATTGTAGTTTTTTTTTATAGCATTTTCTTTTTGTTTTTGTTTTTTTTTACATGTTTTTTTTCTCTTTTTTTACCCAAAATTGACTTCTTATTTTTTTTAAAAAAAAAGTTGTTTTTTTCAAAAAAATTTTAAATATTGTGCTGGTTTAAAATTTAACTATATTATTTTTTCTTTAAAACATTGTAGATTGCTATAATATTCTCATACATTATTTTTTTTATGATTTCTTTATTCTGTTTTTTTTTAAATGGTTTTTGTAGATTTTATTTTTTTATATTAAGTTGGTTGAGAATTTAACTTTGTAGTTTTTTTAAAAAAAAACAATATAAATTGCTATAGTGTTTTCCCTACATAGTTTTTGTTTTGTTGCAGTGTTTCCCCACATATTTTTTTTAAAAAAATTATCTTTATCGAATTTATTTTTTCAATATTGAGCTGGCTGAGAATCTAACTTTAGCTTTCCCCACATGTATTTTTTTTCAAAATTGTAATTTTTTACATATATTTTTTTTATTTTTTCAGAATTATTTTTATTGATTTTATTTTTTTACTATTTAGCTGGTTGAAAATTTAGTTTTTTTGTTTTTTTCTTTAAAACACTATAGCTTTCCCCACGTGTTTTTTTTTTCGTTTTTGTTCCTTTTTTTACATGTTTTTTTTCATTTCTTTTACCCAAAATTGACTTCTTTTTTTTTAAAAAAAATAGTCTTTGTCGGTTTTTTTTTTATATTGAGCTAGTTAAAAACTTAGCTTTGTAGCTTTTTTTAAAAAAAAACACTATAGATTACTACAGTGTTTCCTTTACATGGTTTTTGTTAGGCTGCAATGTTTCCCCCACATATTTTTTTTTAAATTATCTTTGTCGAATTTATTTTTTCAATATTGAGTTGGTTGAGAATTTGAATTTAGCTTTAGCTTTAGCTTTCCTCATGTTTTTTTTTTTTCATTTTTTTCATTTTTTTCCAAAATTGTCTTTCTTCTTTATATTTTTTTTTCATAATTATTTTTGTTGATTTTTTTTTTACTATTAAGCTGATTGAGAATTTAGTTTTTTAATTTTTTTCTTTAAAACACTAGATTGCTACAGCCTGGTTTAAAGGGTTAACCCAATTAATTAAATTTTTTTTCTTTTTCTTCATTAGTTTTTTTCTTCCTGTTGATTTTTTTCTTTTTTTTTTAATTAATCTATTTAATTATCACATTTTTATGACATGATCTTATAGTCAAACCCACATACAATATTCTTGAGTCCAGTGTTGCAGCCAGACTCACTTAAACTTAGGTCATGCAAATTTAATTTTATTATTAATTTTATTAATATTATTCTTAGATCAGGCGTTGCAGTCAAACCCAAGATTTTTTGGCATAGCTTTGCAGAAAAACTCAAGATTTTTAAATTTTTATTTTTTAAAAATATTTTTTATATAAAAAAATGACCCGCGGCATCGCGCGGGTCATGTATCTAGTAGTTGCTAGATAGTGTGGTAAAAAATGATTTGGAAAATATTTTTTAATTTTTTAATTTAAACAAAAAGATAAGTACAAAATTTAACATGTAACATATGAAATGAAAATTGCTATCCATAACTCAAATAAGAGACCAAAATAATAATAATAAAAATCCATAACTCAAAAAAATATATAACTTAAATATTATTGATTTGATAATAATTGCAAGCAACACATTTAAGACTATAAAAAAAATGAAAGTGGACACAATTTTTATTACGCAAAACAACAAACGATGAACGAAGATATTCAAAATAATTGAAAATATTCAACATGAATCATGAATAATTATGCTAACTCGTAGAATGTTTTCTTCAATTCAAAAGAGCAAAACAAAATTTCTTTTTGAAGCCTTGTAAATTCATTGTAGTGACAAACGTTTTCCGCTATATTGGAATACTTAGATATGAGATTGTAGTTATTTTTAAAAGTATTTTTTATTTGAAATGATATTAAAATAAGTTTTTAATTTTTTAAATTATTTTTGACATCAATATATTAAAATGATCTAAAAACACCAAAAAATATTAATTTAAAAAAAATTAAAAATTAAAAAATTTTAAAATACTTTTAAAACACAAAAATAAACAAAATCATTATCTTCATCAAAATATTTTTTATTTTTAAAAATTATTTTTGATATCAGCATATCAAAATTATCTGAAAATATCAAAAAACTATTGAAAATTTGATATTGCAATGTTTCTTCAACATTTCTTTTAGGAAGGGGAGCATAAGAAGGTGTATATCCATGAGAATTTTGAAAATTACGGTGTGCTTGAAATGGTGGATGTGAAGTTTGTGCATTATTATTACCACTTTTTCAACTGAAGTTTGGATGATTTTTCCAACCACGGTTGTAAGTTTGCAAGTGTAGGTTATGATTGGGCCTTTGAAAACTGTTTAAAGCATGGGTTTGTTCATGAGGCATTCCTTGAAAGAAGAAAAAGTTGGACAGTCATTGGTTGAGTGTTCATTGGTTTCACAGTTTTGACACACAATGTTTTGAATAGATTTTAATTGACCACTCATTTTAAATTCAAGTGCCTCAACTTTTCTAGCTAAAGATGTAAAATTTGGCTTGGAGGTCATGATCTTTTCTAAGATTGTACATACCTCTACTAGATGTATGAGGTTGAGTTTTACCCAGTGCCTCATAAGTACTTATAATGTCTCAATTTTGAGCATTTTTAGCTAACGAGTCTAGGTACTTCATTGCTTCATCAAGATCTTTATCTTTAAAAGTTCCATTGCACATCAATTCCACAATTGGTTATTTTTTTATTTTTAGTATATTTAAATTTTTTTTAATGAAATAACACAATTTTATATATGTCATGATTGAAAAATATAATTTTTCTATTTTTTATTATTCAAAATAACGATATCTAATAAAAAATATTAAATAGACATGAGAGAGAAGCCAATCATGATATGCACAATTATTTTTAGAAATTTTTTATTGTTTTTAAAAGTAATTTTCAAAAACATTTTTAAAAATTATTTTTTTACTTTACTTTAATTTTATAAATATTTTTATATTATTTTGATATACTATTATTAAAAATAATTTTTAAAAAATAAAATAATATTATTTTAATTTATTATCAAATAAAAAATAATTTAAAAATCAATCATTACCTTCAAAATATAAAATTGTGTAATTGTGTACATTAGTTCTAGTAGCGTGTGTGTGTATACATAGAGAGAGGAGTACTGTTAATTAATTAATTAATTAACATCTGATCTCAGTTGAACTGAATTTTATTAATTAAAGCAGCATTGCGTTTTTCTCTTCAGAATACTCTACTCTCATCACTACTCTTTAATTTCTTAAACTCCCCTCCCCTTCTCCTTAATCACCTAATACGTACTAGCAGCCAAAGCTGCAACGAAAATTAAGCAAATTAGAGAGTTAATTAAGGCGTTGGTTTGTCTGTCAGTTTAACTTGGATTTGCTCGCCAATCCTTCGTTTTCTTCTGCATTTTTTCTTGCTGTTATCTGTGTTTATATGTCTTGATATCAATTTATTTCTCTAGCTAGGAGAGCTCTCTTTCTGTGCAAGAAATGAAACAAAATTTGGGGTTTGATATTTTGCTCCCTTCTTTAAGATCACGTGTATTTATTTGTGTGTGTGTGGGGTGGGGTTGGGGTGGGGGGTTTAAAATAATAGCGAAGAAATCGTCAAAATAGCTAGCTTGACCTGCAGCCTGCTTCTCTCTCTATCTCTCTCTCTCTCTCTCTCTCTCTCTCTCTATATATATATATATATATATATATATATCTCGCTGCCCAGCAAACTTCAACTCGAGAAGAGTACTTGGCGAGCAGTGAATTAGTATCATCATGGTGGGCATGAGTGGTAAAGAAAGGTCATCGTGGTCTGTGTTGATGCCTTCAACAACCCAGCAGCAGCACCACTCCAATCTTGAACGCTTTCTTCAATGTGCAACTCCAACTCCGCCTTCTAAATTCCTTCCTCAGGTACCTAGTCCTTGCTGTATAATTATTAATGTGCCCTTTAATTCCCTTCTTCTCTCTCTTTTAATTAGATCTTCTTTTTCTTCTATTTATTGAAACACTAGGATTGGAAGAATTATTTGATTGTAAATTCATAATCCACTATTTTAACAATTTACCATTTAGCTCTTAAATATAATCGTCGTTTTCTTAATTTGTCCATACATATATAATATACTCTATTTAATTAGATTATTTTTTTTTGGCTCTTTTGGCTTTTTTGTTTTGTTTGTGTCATCGTCAAGGAAACTATAAATTGAAGAGGGAAAAAAAAAGAAAAAGAAATGCTGCTGCTAAATTTGATCTCAACTGTTCAGTCTTCACTTTGGGAGATGTCGATGACCTCTCCTTTTTCTTTTCTCTTTTTTACTTTTAGGTACAAAAAATGACTGATGAGATTGGTCATGTATTAATATCAATGGCTCCTGTTCTTGTACCGTGTGGGCCTAAGTAGATTGATATGATTTGTCGTGATGTAACCGGGCATGGCCCGTTTTCAAAATGGCCTCATCCAGTTCCAGCAGAATACTTGGCGGATGCCGCGAATATCCTCTTCCTCTAGTTAAAAGACACGCACACATTATAAAGATGGGATAATGTGATGATTGTCTCTTTCTTTCCTTTTTCTATCTTTTCTTTTTTACAGCCGCATGAGTAATTTGCCATGTGTTTCCCGTTGCTGCCTCTATTAGAGGGGTTACCTCTTTGCAAAAATATTTTTAAATAAAAAATTTATTAGGAAAATATTTTTTTAATTTTTTTTTAACTTAATACATTAAAATTATAAAAAAATATTTTTAAAAAATCAATATAAAGACCGGATGGAACCACCAAAATAAATACAACCTAACACGCTCTGGAAGAGTCCAAACAGATAAATGCTGTAATCTCTAGTAATGAATTTTTGAATTTTAGTCCTTTTTGATGTTGATGTCAGTGACTAAGTGCCAGTTCTTCTTCCTTTTTTTATTTTTTATTTTTTATAATTTAAGCCAAAATGTCATGGTCCCTGGGCCCCTGCCCTGGATGATGGATGGATTGGTACTTGGCAGTGTGATTAGGAATCTTTTTATATCATTTACCAGATCCGAACATATTGCGCCCGCCGCATACACATACATGTATGGTCTTTCTTGTGTAGTTGTTTAATTTAACTCCAAGATCTTTGCTGAGTTAATTAATTCCCTTAATGGACATGAATTAAATGGACTAGTTGTGTGCTGCTTCGCGCTCAATTTGCAGTTTCTTTTGCAACCCATAAAAAAAAAAAAAACCTAAAAGATAACGAGGTGGTGTTTTACTTTATTCCTTCTCATAAATTACTATTCATTTTTTAGCTTTTATTTTTTATTTTATTTTTAATACTAAATTCAATGAAGTTTCATATATTATTTAATTTATTTTTACGAGATTATAATCTCATAATTTAAATCATAAATTTAACATGTTATGTTGATTGACTCGAGTTTTTTTTATTTTCAAATTAATTTTTTTTAATTCTATCCTTCAACATTGAGTTATTGAGGAATTAGATTTTGTGATTTTTTTTAATTTACTTTTCATAAGATTATACTATCTCATGACCTGAGTCATGAGTTTAATAAGTTGATTCGAGTTATTTTTGTGTTATTTTTAATTAATTTTTAAATTTTAATTTTATCCTTTAACAATAGGTTTATTGAAGATTGGACTTTATAATTATTTTAATTTACTTTTTATGAGATTATTACAGTCTTATAATTCAGATTACAAGTTTAACAAGTTAACTTGGTTGACTCGAGGTTTTTTTTAATTGATTTTTTTAAAATTTTTTTAATATTTAATTAATTAAAAATTAAATTTTATAATTTATTTTAGTTTGCATGAGGTTATTCTTAACTAATATGTTCAATAATTGCGTAGAAGCATGCAAAAGCACAGGAAATAAAATAGAGAAACCTATAAGATTATTTTCATTTTTCCAAAGATAGGAAAAACAGCCACGTAATCTTAATTCTAAAAGGAACAAAATCTCTCCTTGGTGCGTTAGCCTTGTACATGCTCTTGTAACATTTACCGCTGGTGATCTTGAAAATTTGCTTTCTTGAATACTCTGCAGAGCTGCATTCATGATCTAAATAGCTTATGGCAACAACCTGGTACCAGGGATATGGTTGAATATTTCACTTTGGGAGATTTATGGGATTGCTATGATGAATGGAGTGCGTATGGTGCTGGCACCCAAGTAGTATTGAGCAGCGGTGAGACCATTAGGCAATATTATGTTCCTTACCTATCAGCCATTCAGATTTACAGCCATAAGTCAGTGGTGGCTTCCAGGTTTTGTAACCTTTTTTCTATTTATCTTTTATCTACCAAAACTTTAGCTGATAGCAGTTCCTTTATCTCTGATGATTTGCGGCAGTTAGGTTGAGCTACCGTGCTTTTCTTCTTGTAGGAACTCAAGAGAGTATAATGATGTTGTCGAACTTGAAAGTGATTCTTGGAGCGATGACAGCATGAGTGATAAACTGTCCAGGTCTCCAAGCAACAATTCCAGCAAGACATGGGATACCATTTCCGAGGATTCCAGCTATGACCATGAGGGTTGTTTGTCAATGAGGGATAAACTTGGCTATCTGTACTTTCAGTACTTCGAGATATCTTCTCCTTACTGGAGGGTTCCACTTATGGAAAAGGTTATTTTTTTATTCCAGTTATTGATTTCGATTTAGCAGTAACGGCCCTATAAATCCCTAGAAAATGATATGCTTTTGTCTTTATTTCTACCTAGGTACATGCCATGCTGATTTATTATTTATTTTCAGGTAACTGAATTATCCAGGAATAATCCGGGATTAATGACACTTAAGAATGTGGATCTTTCTCCAGCAAGTTGGATGGCAGTTGCTTGGTAAAAGTTATTAGTTCTTGCATTTGTAAGTCCAGCTTTTTTCCTTTCCATAAAAAGGTTGTAGTAATTGTATGGTCTTGATTGTTGATTAGGTACCCCATATATCATATTCCATCTCAGGGAAATGATAAGGACTTGTCAACGTGCTTCTTGACTTATCATACACTGTCATCATCATTCCAAGGTATCTTAATCCTGCACCGTTAATTTATTTCCACATTTTTGTCTGGCTTTCTCGATTTTCAAAGAACGAAGCATCTTTGTCCTAATTCTTTCAGTATCATTTTTTAACATAGTTATCCAAAATGACATGGAATTGCTGATATGAACTTTCCTGGGGGTAGCACAGTTTCAACTTCTTGCACTGCCATCCTTGTGTTTTATAACGTCCGATGCTTTACAATGTAGACTGAAAGCAGTGCATTTGATAATGCCTTTCTGAATATTGATGTAAATAGGTATTATACAGCTCCTACGAATGAAAATCAGGAGTTGATTGGGTTGTAGACTTTTCATGGCTGTAGTTCTTGTTTTGCTCATTGATGTTTGTTTCCATGCCATCCAATGTAGGAACTTTTGGCTTGATTTGTTCCATGGCCTTGCAGATCAATCCACTCTTTGCTATACATCTATCTAGTTTAGAGTCAATTGTTGTCACCTAATGCTTTTAAGTTTCTTCACCTTTGTTGGCCTTCGATTCTGCAGATTGTGTCAATGGGGATGATGACATTGAAGCAAATGGAGCAGGAAGTGAGCAAAAGGGAGAAGGAAATGGTGATATTTCCCTTCCCCCGTTTGGTCTGGCCACGTACAAAATGCAAGGGGGTCTTTGGATAAACCCAGAGACATCTGATGATGAAAGAATGATCTATCTTGAAAGTGCTGCTGGTTCCTGGTTGAAGCAGCTAAATGTCCACCACCATGATTATAACTTTTTTACCAGCTGTCACTGCACCATGTAAATTGGTTTGTGCTTTAACTTGTTTCCCTCCTAGCTAGGTTTGTGTTTCTCTACTGATTCCGCAACCTCCATGAAAGCATTCCCTCTTCGACAGTTGTGACAGCTTTCAGAAACTAATTCGTTTGGATATTAATGTACAACTTTACTAAGCGTCCTTGGGATCGACAAGCATATATGTAAATCGTTTCAAAGCTAACGTATTTCTGAATAAGCCATGATTCCCCAAGAATCCAATGGCTTCTTGATCCAGAAAGTTTTGTTAGAGGGGGAGTTTGTTTTGTGGACTGAGTTGGTTTCCGTCGCAAAGAAAGAGAAGATAATACAAGTGAGAGTTTGTCGATTGGCAACTTAGTTTCTTTTGTATCTTATTATCCGAACTTGTATAAGGATTGGTTTGTTAGTTTATCTGTGAAAAGGATTGTAAAATGTAAATGGTTTTGGTTTCTTTCCTTCTAGTTCAGAATGCACTTGCTACTCTTGAGAAAACTATGTGCAAATTACACGAAATTTGTTAATCATCGACCGTGTTTGAAACAAGATTGATAAAATTAAAAAGTTTGGGACTTAATTGATAATGGAGTTGTATGTTTGGGACTAAATTGAGATTTCTCCTTTCTTTTTGATGCATATTATCAACTACTACACTAAATAAACTGGGCTTCCAAGTAGTGTTTTTTCTTTTCTCTTTCTATGTATTCTTTATTTTAGCTTTTTTTTTTGTTTTATCCTTTAATTGGTTAAGTTTTGAGTTGGTTGTTATATATTTTTTTTAATTTTATCTTTTACTTTTTTCTTTCCATTAAATGCTTTTTAATTTTTTCTTTCAATTTTATTGTTTAATATTTATTTATTTTAAATTGGTTATCATAATTTATTTTGATTAAGATTATCACAAATAAACATTTTAATATTTGATTATTACTTAATTTTGAAAGTGTTTATTTTGTTATCGTATCATTAAATAAATTTTTTTTAAAGCAAAATCTTTAAACACAATGGAATCCATGATGCAGGTTGCGAGTTTGACAAGTTAAGCTGAATTGTTCCAATATATTATCGTCTCAATAATAATAATAATAATAAGTGTCATCTTGATTTATTTTTTTTAAAGTCAGGTCATGCTTTTACTGGTCATTCATGTTATTTTTTGACCCATCAAGTAGATTTGGTTACATATAGACAACTTTCGTATATGCTTATTTTAAAACAAAACTAGGCAAAGAGTCTGGTCGGAAGGTTTTAAGGTTGGCTTGTTAGGTCTGGTTTAATAATAATGTCAAATAGTTTCTTTTTTTTTTTAATTCTATCTTTTAATTTTTTTTTGACTGAATCTTTTTTGGATTTTTTTTAATTTCATCATTCAATAATTGGTTGATTTTATATTGATTTTCATAATATATTTTAATTTGTTTTCTATGAGGTTATTGCAGTCTCAAATAAACATTTCAGTCTTCTATTAGTGTTTAATTTTGGAAGCATTTATTTTTGTTATTGTATCATTAGGTAAAAAATAGTCGTTTTAAAAAAAATAGAATTGTTAAATTCAGTAGAGTTCATGATCTAGGTCACAAGTTTGCCAGGTTAAGTTGTGAAACCCGAGTTAATTTAATATGTCTCCATTTTTTACAGAATTGCGATTAGCATGACTTTATATGTTTAGATTTCCTTCAATTTGCATGCTTTTGCATATCCAAAGTGTCGAGGAATATTTCAATGATGAATCAAGGATTAATTTTGCAAAATAAAATTTTAGTTTATAGTTAAAAAATAAATTAAAAAGAAGTCCAAATTTAACACAAAAAAAAGACTCCATTTAAACTTGGGGGCAAAAAACTTCACTATGCTCCCTAAAGTTCCACTTTATATATTTATATGGTCCTTTTAAAAAAAATTACATTTGACCCTGAACTTCATTTTTTTCACGCTGTAATCCTTGGATGTTGAGAGAAGAGATTGCCTCAAAAAGTTGGGAAGATAGAAAGTGCTTGGATGATCATATTCTAACAATCATAAAAATTGATTTTGATATCAATAAGTTCTTTTCGAAAAGAGTTTAGTGGAGGTGTTCTAATTGTATACTAACCATGATATAAAAAGTAGATCATGATCTATAAAAGTTTTTTTATTTGTTTATGTTTTGTTCTTTAAAGTGATTAGAGAATGTTTTGATGTTGAAAATTTATTTATTGAGGTTTTTAGGATATTCTCCAAGTGTTTTCATGTGAAAACAAGTTGAAAATAAATTATTGATCCAAAAACTCATAATTAAATTTTTGTACACTTCTAAAGAAAACCAACCAAGCTCATGAGGTTAGGCTTTTAGATCCAACACCCCTTGATACTTGGCATGTGAGCTTAACTTCTTTTTTTTTATTTACTTCTCATTACTTTTTTTCTATTTAAATTTTAATTAATATCCATTTCTTGTTTTTTTTAATTATTTAGTTTATCTTTTAAATAGTGATTGAACTTCTTAATTATTTCTTTAATTTTATAATGCCTTATATAAATAAGTTGCTTGCAATTATTTTCATCTTGTATTTTTTATAAATAAGTTCTATTTGCATAATATTTTTATAAAAATGAAAATCATTTGTTTTTAGCAATCAAAATTAACCACTAGAATAAAATAAATAAGAATAGGGGTAAAACATTTTCATGTGCATCTATCTTTCACTTTTATGAGGAATATTAGTTTTTCACTTTAGTATTTAAATATTATTAATTTTGTTTTAATTTATCAGTTGATATATGTTTTTGATTTATTTTATTAAACATATATAATATATATTTTTTAGTTTTTAATTAAAAAAATTATGATACCAAAAATGAATTTATAATTTTAATGTCTTCTTCTCTTGTTTTAAAAATTAACTTAAAATTCTATATGTAACATAACGTAGGTTATAGCTAGCTTTTCCCATGTTGGTTTTTTTTCTTTTCTTTTAGCCTTAAAAAATGTTAAGACATTAGGAGGTTAAAAATTTGATGCATAATGGTCAAAAAACTTTTAAAATACTTAAATGATGATATATTGGATGACATAATTTTCTTAAATAAATATTAAGACAACAACATATTGGATCGACTTGGAACAACAAAAGTTAACATGTTAAAACCATATAACCTACATCGAAAAAAATTAAAAAACTCAATTATAATGAATCAAATATTGAAGGATAAAAATGAAAATAAATTTAAATTAAAAAAAACAAAAAAAAGTGACCCAACTAAATTTATATAGATGGTCCGCACAACGCCGCTTGCTAGGACAAATGTTTTCGGATGTAAGAAAAACAAAAAGTAAGGAGACATTAGGATTTCTAAAGAAATAAAAGAAATTCAAGAATTAGGTCATTATGTCGACTCAGTTTAATAAGTTCATTTAATTTAATAACATAAAAAGGAAACCCTAATCTAATATTTCAAATTCATAACCCGTGAAGTCTTAAACTTGGGCTCATTTAAAAAACTCAATTCACAACAAAAAAAATATTGACGTTAACTCATGTTAGCCTATTAAGTCCATGACCCGAGTCATTTAACTAGAAGCATCAAATTTAAAAAACCTCAAAGTTCAATTCTTAACTAATCAAATGTTGGAGAAAACAGAAGAAGAATTGCACCAGATCCTAAAAGCTAATTAATGATGGACCCTAAAACCACACTTAAAAGTTTCTCTGAAAATGTTTGGTGCACCTTTAGATGGTATAACAATTAATTTTCATCTTGTCCATAGTTATTCTAGTGGAGAAATTTTTATCCTACTAAAAGGGATAGAACAAACTTATCTAATGTTCTACACAAGGGTTAATTTAGTTGATCTGGTTCAAAGCAAGGATAAAATAGTTATTGTTATAATTTTCAAACTCGACTTAGGGTCAACACGGGATAAGGCCCGAGTTACTGGTCAAGAGTGCCAACCTCAATTGGCTCAATTTTTTTTAAAAAAATCAAAGTAACCTTATTTTGACAATATATATAAATAAATAAAGTCAATGGATTTTTTACCTATGTTTTATCTTGGATTGGCCCGAGTTTTTGATTGGGTCAAGTTGGATCAATCATTCCTCTATTTTTTTTTAAATTCAGACCGGTCAAGACCTCATGTTGGTCGAGTCCCGCTTAGTGTCTACCAAACACAAAATAAAACAAATTATTCATGCCAATCTAAGTATATCAAACACAGAACAAGATATTTATTTATTCAGTTTTGTAGTTTTGTTCGATCCAATAATGTCCAATTTACCAAAACACTATTAACACACTTGATTTCTAGCTTTCAATATTCACCATTTGACTTTCCTTTTAGCAGTAGAATCTTGGACACAAATATAGATCGAGAAACGGAAAAGAGGAGAAAAGAAAAGTAGGAATTTATTGTTTGTTTTAGTTTATCCCAACTACGTGACCCGCGCTCCACTACGAGTTAAATATTTTTATTTTTTATAAAAATTATATATGTAGGTTTTTTCAATGCATTTTTGTAGTTCAAAAAATATAACAAATCAAAAAGTTTATGCACACATGTAATCAAATAAACTAAGAATTATGTGTGCTAATAAATAAATAAAAAATTATTAATGACACCTAGATATAGATCAAGATATTTAATGTTGAAAAATAGGACATTAAATTGATTGAATAAAATAAAAATAAAAAAGGAATAACATGTAAGACTACACATATTAAAAACAACATATAAAAATAAACTTTTTTTATTTTAAAAAATATAGTTTATCTATATAAAAGATAAAAACAAAATTATAGATGAACCAGAAAAGCCTCTATGAAAATTAAACACATAATAAAAAAATCAATATTATTTAAAAGATGACCTCTGAACAAAATAAAAGAGAGGAGGTTTTGTCCATTGTTTTAGTTTTTAGTTTTTTAACCGGTCACGTCACTTTATTTCTTTTCATTTACATTCTTTAAAGTTATATTTTCATAGTAACTATGCCAGACCCAAGCGTCTTGGGTGTTGCAGCCATGCCAACAACAGACGATGCGTCGCTTGTCGAGGTAGACGACGTGTCACTTGTTTTGCCCAGATTCCGGCCACTGTGGTTGCTGGAAAATCAGGGCCTATGTTTTTTTTACCCAAAAACTTGTTTTGCGACCTATTCTTTACTTAAAAAACCTATAAAACATTCTAGAAACCATGACAAACCCAATCATGGCCTAAAAAAACCTAAAAAACTGAACTCAACCCGAAACCAAAAATGTACTTGAGCTCAAATATGTTTTTTCACAAACTATTAAGATATAAAAACACCTAATATGAACTTTAGACATCAAATGGAACAATTTGACAAAAACATATCTTATTTTTGTGGTCTAAATCGGTGTCAACAACATGTTTCTCTCTCTACAGTAGGAATCTAACGACCCTTCTTTCTCTCCTTTCTCAACCAGGAACCAAAAAATAAAAAAAAATAAACCTCTGTACCAAAATATAATTTGAACAATTTCGAGTGATCGCGATTGTATAATTTGCATGATTGTTTAAGTTGGAGGACCAAAATGAATATTTTCAAAACTTTTGGTACATCACTTATGTTTGTTGTGTTTTTCATTTAGGTCCCCTCCTTTTCAATTCCACCATTTCATAAGAATTTGAAATCAATTGCTCCTTAAATAGGATTTGATCACCTAAAACAAAGTTTGAGGATCAAATTGAAAAACAAATTGTACTGTGACAAATGTATAGTGAAAATCCCACATATTTTAGTATATAAACTAATTAGGTGGCCCGTGCTATGTCGCAGACCAATTTGTTTTTATAAAAACATATCAAAAAAACCTAAGACCTAAAAGCGTTAGGCTTGTTTGTAAATGGAGACCCAAGAGCCTTGGGTTTGACATTGCAGCGAGACCCAAGGCTCTTGGGCCTGGAGTTGCAGCCACACTCAACCCTCTTGGGTCTGGCCGCAACGCGAGGCCCATGAGCGTTGGGTCTGGCTACAATACCAAACCTAAGAGTAATATTTATAATATTAATTATAATACCAATAGTAATATTTATAATACAAATAATAATATTAATAATATTAATAATAATATTAAACTTGTCTGACCCAAGTTCTTATAGTTTTTAATCCCTTCAAATCAAATTTATGATTTTTCTTCAATAGTAATAATATTTTATTTAAAATTTAATAATAAGAACAACAACAACAATAATAATTGTGAATTTTACCCTTCAAATCAAATTTATGATTTTTTTTCAATATTAATAATATTTTTTCCAAATTTATTAATTATTATAAAAATAATAATATTTATAATAATAAAAATAATAAAAATAATAAAATTTTTAATATTAATAATAATATTAAACTTGTATGACCCAAACTTAAGGGAGTCTGATTGTAATAACAGGTCGAAGAGCTTTGACCCTTCTTAAACGCTAGACCAAAGAGCTTTGAGTCTTGCTGCAATGTCGGACCCATTAGACTTGGGTCAAGACGCCGGACTTAGAGCCTTGGGCAGGGAGGCTGCAAAACCCAAGGGACTTTGATCTGCGCCCCTTACACTCAAGCAACTTGAGCCAGACGCACCTTTCCATCCCTAAGTTTCTTGGGTCTGGAAGGGGATGTCAGATCCAAGTTAATAGTAATAATAATAATAAAAAATAATAACAATTGATTTTATCTTTCAAATCAAATCTATGTTTTTTCAATTGTAATAATATTTATTTCAAATTTAATAATATTTATAATATTAATAATAATATTTAACCTGTCTAGTCTAAATTCTTATAGTTTTTAATCTCTTTAAATAAAATTTATGGTTTTTCTTTGATAGCAATAATATTTTTTTTAAAATTTATTAATGACGATAATAATAATAATAATAATAATAATAATAATAATAATAATGTTTAATTTTACCCTTCAAATCAAATCTATAGTTGTTCTTCAATATTAATAATATTTTTTTCAAATTTATTAATTATTATATTAATAATATTAATTATAATTAAAACAATAATATTTATAATACAAATAATAATAGTAAACTTGTCTGACTCAAGTTTAGGTGGATTTCGCGACAACACCAGGCCCAAAAGCTTTAGACTCCTCTTAAACGCCAGCACCAAGAGCTTTGGGTCCTGACATCGAACCCAAGAGAATTAGGTACGACGCCAGACCCATTAACCTTGGATCCAGACACCTGACCCAAGTGTCTTGGATCTGGACGCTGGATCCAAGAGCATTGGGTCCTGACGCGGGACCTAAGATATGTGGGTCCGGACATCGGACCCTAAAGATTTGGATCCTGGTGCCGATCTCAAAAGCCTTGGATCCGGATACCGAACCCTAGAGTCTTGGGCCAAACGGAGCTACAAGACCCAAGACGGAACTACTGACCATTTTATCTTTAATTATTTTTTTAATGTCAAATACATCCCCTAAAGAAGACAATCTCACCTCCCATTACATCCTTTACAAGTATTTTTTTAACAAAAATAACTTTGTTATTACATATATGTATTTCTGTAATCAGTGAGAGTTGCTCAACACTTTTAATATATTGTATAATAATTTTTTTTTTAAAAGAGCCTGCTTCACTGAAATGTAACGATACTGAAATGATCGGTCCATCTATATAGTCAAAGAATCCGAAAGTGTTAGATGAACACGCGTGTTGCTTTGCTTTGTTCCTCTCCACTCTATTGCTCTATCTTTTCAATGCGGTGTGGAAGGAATCTAGAAAGGACAGGTCTTGGCGAAGCAAAAGCAGTGCAAATAGCCTCTCTGGAGAATAAGGAGGGAGAAGCTGATTCTCTTCTTGAGCAAATTGTAAACAGTAGTGGTGCTATTCCTTCTGTAATAACATTCTTTTCATTTTTTAAACTCCACCCCCGCATGATTTATTGCTTGATTGATTCAGAAAACACCACCTTGCTTGCTCACACAGTTGCCCAATTCTTTTTTCTGGGGTTTTGACTCGTTCTCCCTACGACTCCAACAAGTCAGCCAATCGCAGATTAACAATAACACTGTTTACTCATAGTGATTTATGCTGTGTTGCTGATCAAATCATTTGATCGAGTGAAAAGAAGAGAAGAAAGGAAGGAGTGATGTGGCCCGTGGTAGTAATATTCGCTGGTGGCTTTCTTTCTGGCCTGGTTACTCTTGTTGCTTTACAAGCTCTGGGTGTTTATGTTTTGATTAAAAGATTGAATCGAAAGACTCAACAACAACAAGCATCACATTCTTCTTCTTCTCCTCCACATCATCAAGACCTCGATCCCCAACAGTCCCTTGATTATGCCCATAACAAGAAGGTATCTCTCTCTGGTATCTTTCAATTACTAACGTCTAGTTTTTTTACGTTTTCTTCCTTGAATTCTTGTCAAAATGCTATCTTTTATTTATTTATTTATTTATTTGTTGCGAAAGAATGATGCTTTCTTGTTATATTATCTTCTTTTGATTTGGGTATTGATTGCTGCCAAATGGGGCGGTGGGGTTTTGGTCCTTTCTCTAATTGAATCAAATTCTCTGGTTTTGGGTGTTACTCTTTGTGATTAACCAAGGCATGAGAAATTTTTTTTTCTTTAACTGGGTCTCAAAGAGAATGATTGTTCAACTAGCTTACTCTATTTCATATCAATACTGAATTGCTCATACATCTCTAATTCTCTACTATATTTTGATTTTTTGATTATGCCTACAAAATAATCCCTATTCAACTTTCTAATTGCATGCCCTTTTATCCAACAATTGTATGGATTGTTGTCTTGATGCTGCCCTAGAAAGTGCACATGTCTATCACAATCATACAAACTTTGTCTTTGAAGGACCTTCTAAAGAAATGTTCATCCATCATGCATAGATAGAGAAATGCATGTTCACACCACAATCTTGCACATTTAAACTCATTGTTGATTGTGTCTTTTAGTAGTTAAAGGGTTTTTTTTTCATTCGCTGATTTGCTTCTGTGACTCAGGGATATGTCTGGGTTCTTGATTCAGATCAGGTTCTGAAAAATTGGCCAGTGGAAAAAGTACAGAAAGATCAAAAGAAGAAAAAGGAGCTCCTTGAGGTCACTCCCATCCGAAAACAGGCAAAAATCAAGGACAGGTCACTTATTTTGACAGATTCAGGTGGCTCACATAGAGTTATTCCTTTGAAAGGTTGTGCAATAGAAGCTGTGTCAGCTACAAGCCTTCCATCAAGAAAATGGTAACTGCTGTCTTATGGGATTCTTTTGGTTGGCTACTATTGCGCCATATAGTTTCACACATGCTAATTAATCAATTGCCTTCATAATGCTTTTTTGGGGTTGGTTTTGCTATTGACAAGTCAAGGACCAAAGACTTAAGCCTCCTACTTCTATGTGTGTTGATTTTTGCTCAGAATTTCATTTTGGAAAAGAACTTCAGCTTGATAGTTCAGTAATTATTTCTCATTCACAGCTCCATGTAGTGGTGCAACCATGGTTGTCAAACCGAGATTTGAATCATGAATTGGAAAGCTTATTTTTGGGATTGTGAATTTCTGATTCAGTAACAAATGAAAATGACATTTAAAAGATAAATAATGTTATAAATAATTTTTAAATAAAAGGAGCTTTGATCATTTGCAAAACAAAGTATGCAACAAATCATTTATTTTTTTAGTTCTTAGTCGGTAAATGACCCCAAAGTCTCAAAATTTAACATATTGATCATTCTAAAGACTAAATAACTTATATATCTAAGAGCTATCTTCTAACTATGTAAACTACTAGATCTCCGAGTTTTAATAAAAAGTAATAGTCTCATTCATCCCCAATGTTAATAACTTAATATCACCTTTGTCATTCTTGTTGTCTTTTGTACTCTTACTTTCTTTTACTCTTGCCTTTTTTTGTAAGATTTAATTTATAATTCGTTTCAGTCCCAATTAGAAATATTAATCAAAGAAAATTGCCTTAGCATTTTTATTCTCACTAATTTCACTTTCATTTTCTATTTTAGTTGACTCATAAAATTCAATGAATAATACTGAATCAAACAGAATTATGACTGAATCATAGGATTCATGTACACCCGCGATTCATTTTTTATGTGAATTGAGACGAATCATGGGATTCTAATAACCATGGTTGCAACCATCAGGATTTTCATTACTCATAAAATGCTGCCAGTGTAATGGTTAGTGCCATTTAAGCAACCACGTTTGTTCAGGATGTCAACTTCCTTCTTGACTTCACTCATCAGTTTTAACCTGTTTGACCAGGGCTGAAATACTTGCTTTTGAAATCTTGCTGAAATTCCTTGCAACTCAGCTCAGTAGAATCAAAATTTGCATTTATTTAGTGTTAGAAATATGCGTGTTAGTTGATTCAGTAAAGAATAGCTCAAGAAGTTATGGTGTCTTTTTCACCCTTTATCTAAGGAGAAACATGACTAGTCTCTATTCCTATCACAGGGCCAAAAGATTTCCAATAAAAGTGGAAAGCAAAACATCACCAATATATAATGCAAGTAAGACAGTTTTTATATTTCTTGAGACATCCTGGGAGAAGGAGTCATGGTGTAAAGCCCTCCGTCTTGCTTCGAGTGATGACCAAGAAAAACTTAATCGGTTAATCAAGTTGAATGAAGAGTTCCTGCATTATTTGACATCCTTAAATACAGAATACCCTTCATTTATGAAACCCTCTGTTGGTTTCTATGTTGAGCCAATTGATAGGGCCAGTAGGTTTGATGGTTCTGAATCAAAGGTTCGCCTGTTTTGGAAAAAGCTTGCCAGAAAGGCATCAAAGAGTGGTGTAGAAAATAAGGTGAGTTCCTTGTTAGGTCGTGAAGAGAGAAAGATTAATGATAAATGTCATCCATCCCATGACCCAGCTTTTTCTGGTAGTGTGGGAAAGAATGATCCAACATTGAAGGCACCTATCACCTCCGAGGAAGAAAATATTTCGTTACCTTCATCATCAACCAGTTCCCGTGCCTCAAGCCTAAGCCAGGTTCAAGTCATTTCTGATGCAGACGCTGATGAAAAGTTAAATGTTGATGAGGGAACACTCTGCTGGAACTTGATTATTTCTCGGCTCTTTTTTGATGCCAAAAGCAATGACAGGATGAAGAGTTTAACGCAAGCGCGGATTCAGGTCTATTATTTCCCAAATTATATTCAATAGCATTTAGTTTTGTCCATTGATGCATGTTAGATTCTGCTGAGTAGATGATGCTTTGCTTGTAGTTTTAATATCTGCAGTGGGTAGCAATTTTGGGGATTGGTCTATCAAATAATTTTTATTTTGATGTAAGAGCACTTAAGAATATAGCTTAAATATTGGTTATGATCCACACTTATCATTCAGCCTTTTAGTGTTCACAAATTCCAAATGCTTGGATTTTTCCCTGCCCTGATTTAGACAGTAGTAGAACTCTTGCAACAGGGAATATATCCTGCTTCCATCAGAACTTGTGAACCATGTTCCATAGGCTAGGAGAAAATTGTTATAACATAATAGGTGTTCTTTGACGAATATGCACATGTATTTTTTTATAAAAAAATGTACTCAGACATTGTTCTTTTCTGATTTTGGATCACAGAGAACTTTGTCCAATATGAGGACCCCCAGTTACATTGGCGAAGTCATATGTACTGATCTAAACCTTGGGAATCTCCCGCCTTATATCCATGGTATTAGGGTTCTTCCTACACACATGAATGAGGTATGGGCATGGGAAGTTGATATCGAATATTGTGGCGGGTTAGTGCTAGATATTGAAACAAGACTGGAAGTTCGTGACCTAGATTTGCAGAAAGGTGTGGTGGATACAGACGTGGGATCCAGCTCTGTTAGGGATGCTTCGTCAGACCTTCTGGAAGGTTTTGAACATCTTGGAAAGCAGTTGAATTTTTCTGAAGGGGCTGTTGATTCACGAGAATGGAAGGATGAGGGTAATCCTAAGTCTGGTAAGTATAGAAGATTCTTACTGATTTATATCTGTCTGTTAGTTTGCAAGTTAATGATTTTGAATATTACAAACTCACATGTACAGAAAAGAAAACCCTATATGATCCAAAAGTTGCATTCAAACTTTCGCAGTGATTCAGTTGTCAGATCTTGAAGATGCTGATGGGTATCCTCAACTTTCATATGTGAAACAAAATACTGGCTTTTTAACTTTTTAGTTAATTCAGACCACTGTTGTGGTAATATTATTTGAAATGATTTTGACGTGCATGCACATGGGTGGATGCATTCATTCATGCAAACAAGATAGCATCAGATTTCAAAAACTAAATCTAGGATGCTGTTCTTTGTCACCTAAAAAGCCCTAAATAAGGTCAAAATTTTTCAAGGTTTTGGTCGCTTCGCAGTTCTATGTTCATGCAGGAAATGAGTTGGTGTCTTTCCATTAATGAACATTGCGTAAACTCCTTTAAAGAATTGTGTCTTTGTATCCAGAAACAAACCTACGAGCATGAGATGGTTATAACTGTTTATCCTAATTAAGATAGGTTCATGACATGCATGGGTCCTGGTCCATGCAATATCATCTTAAATTAGGAAGCAAGGAGGTAGACATTTGTCAGGATGATAAACATGTAAATTTTCTTTATTCCACTTATTGCAACAGTGTTCTCTATTCCACTTATTGCAACAGGCTTAATGGTCAATGCAGCTATTCATTGTTATTTTGGACAGGAGGAATTCTTAATTGACTGTTTTAATGGAAATTCACAATAAACAATACCAATTGAGCCTCATCTTTTCTTGCTACAGATAAATTAAAGGACTCTAAGAGTGGCATATCAACATCAACAAATGTATCTAGGTGGAAGTCCCTCCTTAATTCTGTTGCAAAACAGGTTTCACAGGTCTGTATAAAACTTTTTCTGTATGTATAGGTTGTTCTACCTATATGCAAAGATACATATATCCTTATTATATGGCGTTTATCCCTTGAATTAGTTTGAATTCAATTGTGGTATTTGCCTGTAATTCAGTATCTTAGTTATGTTACTATTATCGACAATTAGGATATTTGTTTCCCACGAGTGTTTTTTTTACCATTGGTCAGATGAGATCTCGCCACATGATACCTTTTATAGCTGTCTAATAAAAACAGTGTTCAAACAAAGACTTGCTATTTCTGTTCGTTGGCCCCTCAAGCTGGAGGCAAAATCATTTTAGCTAGCATTCTCGTATGTTGTTGTCTTTCTTCATTCCCCATTTGTTGTGCTTGGCATGTCCTTCTATTTTCTCAAAAGGAATATTGGATCTATGATGCTGTCTTCTATTCTTTAGCCTCTATTTCAACATCCTTTTTTAAGGGAATCTACTTCCTATGTTTATAATTTCGTCTTAACCATGCGAAATTCATCATTGTAGAACTTACAAATTGATTTTCATGGTAAACTGTTTCCATCTTGATTGAAAACATGGAGAAGAAACTAATAAGAGTAATAAAAGATTACTTAGGTTGGTCATATGAGGTGGAGCCATTACAGATGTTGCATTATGGTTTTCGAAAGTGAGTCCTGGCTTTTTCATCATGTTATATGTGTAGAACAACATTGAGGGTACTTGCAGAAGTCCCATTAACTCAAAGTGAACTTTCTTTTGCCAAGTAACTGATTGATTATCGATTGCAGGTGCCACTCTCTTTGTCAATAAGGTTAGGATCCCTTCGTGGAACAGTGCGATTACATATTAAGCCACCTCCTTCTGATCAGTTATGGTTTGGCTTCACATCCACGCCTGATGTGGAGTTTGAGTTGGAGTCTTCTGTTGGGGAACGCAAGATCACTAGTGGGCAAGTAGCGTTATACCTGATCAATAAATTTAAGGTATGGAACTTCCTTGTCGCATAGGACTCTTAACTATTATTTTAATTTTCCTTCAACACATAAGCAGTCAGTCATTACATGGGTCGCAATGTTGCTTGACATGATGTCCACATTGATGAGCATGCAGCTCTAAGCAATTATCTCTCTTCCTCCTTTTGCAGTCAATTTCATCTTTTAAATTGCAGTAGTTTCCTTTTTTCCTAACCAAAAGAACCTTGACTTAGCCAGAAGTTCTTTTCCTTTCTGAACGGATATTGCAAGTGGTTCCATCATTGCAGTGAATCATATTCTGATTATAATACTCAAAAACTTCCAAGACTATTTATGGAGTGTTAGATGTTTGTGTTTTCTGATGGAGGCGTGTTCTTATCACAACTCCTAGTCCCCTGTATTTGCCTTCTTTGTTTTTGTTGAGTTGGAAAAGTCTAGGACCCTTATGTGAGATTAACACCTTGCCTAAACTGCCTTTCAGATTATCAGTTTTTGAATCTCGGAATTGTTGTCAATTGTGATTTTCTATTAGGTTGCTTTTAGCTAGTGTTTGGAATTTTTGGTACTTCGATGGAAATAAAATATGATGAATGATAGATGCAAGGTAGGTTCATCCGATGCTCCTTTTAATAATGCAGGCTGCAATCCGGGAGACAATGGTTCTTCCAAATTGTGAAAGCGTGTGCATTCCCTGGATGTTAGCAGAAAAGAATGACTGGGTCCCTCGAAATGTTGCTCCTTTTATATGGATTAATCAAGAAGCCGCTAGTGATAATGTCACTGCACTTGAACTACTGAACTCCCAACTTGATGCAAAAACCAAGATTGAAGCTGGCAGGGAAACCTCATACGATCATCCAGAAAGCAAGCATCAAAAACCAAGGAATACTGAAAATGTTCAACCACCATATTCTGATTCTTCAGATGATTTGACTCAAGCATTAAGCTCTAACAAGCCATCAATGAAAAATGACAAGTCATCGCAAGATCTAATAAGTCCTTTGTTGGCAAACAGTGAAGCGCAAGAAACTGGCCAAAACAGCTCAGGGTATGCCTCGGAAAGTCAATCACCATCTAGGTCTCTGATATCTCTGGAAAAACAGACTCGTTCTGTTGAAGAAGACGATTCAAGACCAAAGAAAATGGGAAGGAGGGCAAAGATGCTTGATCTAGGGAAGAAGATGGGGGAGAAATTTGAAGAAAAGAGGCGCAATATTGAAGAAAAGGGTAGGAATATCGTTGACAAGATGCGAGGACCATGAAAATGCCAAAACAAGTAGACTGTTGGGAGAGACAGGAAATGGTGGCAATACTATTTTCTTCATTGAGGAATGAAGGCATCGATCAGTTCACGTAGATGGTATCTATTTTTTAGGTTGAGATAAATCCTTGGGTACAGAAATTCATTTACATTTATTTCATGAAGAATAAGATACAGCGAGGAGGCTAGAATTGACAACAAAAATAGGTATATATAGAAAGCAACTTTAGGCCTTGAGTTTACATAGATAGGTCTTTGTTGTAAGAGTGACATGACTAGTTATAGTTAACAAAACTCTAAAACATGTGGGATTTCTACTATACATGTACTGTGGATCAAAAGACAGTTAATTGTGAACTTGCATAGTTGCTTTTCACGGCTTTTGATTGTTGCTCTGCCTTTTTTAGGCTTAAAGAGAAGATCTTTCTATTTTTTTGCCTTCTACCGCTCAACTTTTCCTTTTAAGGTCTTTTAAGTCATCGGCTTGCAAAGAGTTTAGAAAATTATTATTATACTATACTATATATTAAAATGTATGGGAAAAATGTTGTAGATTTACTGTGTATATATATAGATACATTGTCATATGGACGACACTGTAGTCATAGAATATTTGTACTGTGGACGATACTGTAATATTCTGTGGGGTGTTTTTTTCCTGTGTTTTTAGTCAAGAATAGTGGCTCAAAAAGAGTTGTTTTCCCTGTCAAAAGTTGTTGAGTCTGGCTTGGCAGCTAATCCCAATATTGTTGGGTTTTGCTGACAGGCCAGACCCAAAACACTTTTAAAAAGTGTCAATAGTGTTGGTCCTGTCTGTTAGCAAAATCCAACAATGTTATTTTTTTTAATTTTTAATTTTTAATTTTTAAATTATTTTGAATTAAATAAGTTAGACCCAAGAAATTTGAAAATTTTTAATTTTTTAATTTATATTAAATTAATATTTTTTGATGTTTTTGTATTATTTCTTTTAAAAAATATATTGAATTTTTAATTTTTTTCTTTACTATAAATTAATTTTTTTAATGTTTTTGTATTATTTTTTTTATAGTTTATTTTTTAAAAAAATATTTTGAGATTGTATCTGACTGCTAAGTGAGACCTAATAAATTTAATTTTTTTTAATTTTTTTCTTTACTTCAAATTAATATTTTTTTAGATATTTTTGTATTATTTTTTTAAATATTCTTTTAAAAAGAATTATAAGCCAGGTCTAAGGCGATTTGGTCCTGCTTACTCCAGGACCCAACGCTAATGGGTTAGGTTGGACTCCAGGAACCAACTCTAAAGGGTCATGGGTCATGCCTAATAGCAGGACAAAATAGAATTGAGCCTTTTACTTATTAGGACCCAATAACGTTGGGCCTTGCATACCATCGTGACTCAACACCCAATTGAACTCTGTTGCCACTAGAATCTAACATCTTTGATCCCTTTTCAACTAGGTCCCAACATTGCCTCCCACCACACCAGGACCCAACAACGTTGGGCCTTGCCTCCCTCTACTAGGACTTAATAGCTTTGGATCTTGATCCCACCAGGATCCGACAACGTTGGACCCTGCGTACCACCATGACCCAACATCAAATTGGGCCCTGCTACCACCACGACCCAATGCCTAATTGGGCCTTGTTGCACCAACGACCCAATGCCCAATTGGACCTTGCTGCCACCACGACCAAACATATGACCCAACAACATTGAACCCTGATTCAATGGGATCCAACAACGTTGGGCCCTGCCTACCACCATAACCCAACTCTCAATTGGGCCCTGCTGATAACCCAACTCTCAATTGGGCCCTGCTGCCACCAGGACCCAACATCTTTGAGGCCTCCCTCCCTCCGGGACCTAACAACTTTGGGATACTGGGCCCAGCAGCATTGGGAGGGTCTATTGCATTTAAAATCTAGGCCTGTAATTGGCCAGGAGTAAACCAGTAGACCCGCTTGGTCAACCCAGAACTCGGGTGACCCGAAAAAAACCTGGAAGTGACCTTTTTGTTTTTCAAATGTGTTTTTTATCCTACCCTAGACTGTTCTTTTTTCATATTTTCCAGTTGGTTACTAACTCGTTTCAAAGTTCATCATATAAATACTAGAAGAATACTTTATTTTTTTCATGTAGGATTTGAAGTCTTTTAGTGTATATGCTCTATGTTCACAGGATAAAAGTTATGTTTTGTCAACGTGGGATAACAAACCTTCTTGGTTTAAATAATCTTTTAAACTTATTTTTTTACAACATGTATAGCCTATATCCATATGGATTGTTTCTTAATTTTTTCATATAAAATATCAAATATTTTTTTGAAATTTTTCTAGGTGACTCGGGCCTTGATCGGGTCTATTTCATTCAAAATCCAACTTGCAATTGGCCCGAAGTAAATCGACTGATTCGCTGGGTCAACCCGAAACTCAAATGACCTGACAAAAACCCAGTAGAAACCTTTTTTTTTTAATGTGTTTCAATTGGTTACTAACTCATTTTCAAAGTTCATTATATAAATACTAGAAGAATATTTTATTTTTGCAATGTAGGATTTGAAACCCTTTAATGTATATGCTTCATGTTTACAAAAAAAAAAAGTTATGTTTTTACAATATGGGATAATAAACTCTTTTGGTTTAAATACTTCAACTTAGAAGAATAAGATATTATCTTTTCAATGTGAAATAAGAAGTCTTTTGAAATAATCTTCGAAACTTAATTGTTTACAACATTTATAGCATATATCTACATGAATTGCTTTTTAATTTTTTTTCATATAAAATATTAAAACCTTAAATATTTTTTTTAATTTTTTCAGGTTGACCCGAGTTAAACTATGTAACCCGGGACTCAACCCCTTTGTCGGGAGGAACCCCAAGCCGGGTTTGAAAACTATGGTTGCCATGAAAATATAACTTTAAAGAATACAATTGAAAAAAAAAATAAAGTGACGTAACTTGTTAAAAAACTAAAAATTTAAAAAATAAACAAAATCTCCTCTCTTTTATTTTGTTTAGGAGCTTCTTTTAAAAAATATTGATTATTTAACCCACGATGGAGTGCTGGTCACATAGCTAGTAAATACTAAAAGATGTATGTTTCACTGTTCACCTGACATTTAATTGTGGATTTTGTTAGTGATATTTTTTTAAAAAAATTCAGCTTTTATTTTGCGAACAATTGACTCTTTTTTAGTCTTAATTAAAGCTTAATTGTATTTTTTTGAGTGACGGTTGAATTGAAAGATAGAGGACTAAAGTGATAAATACGGGAAAATTAAGGGTGACTTTACAATTTATTTGAAAAGTTTATTTTCTTCCCTGATCTTTTTCAACTATTAAGTAATTGGTACTTTTAATTTTTTTTTTAAACACATTTTGGTATTAATTTTTATTTTTCTCTTTTTTAGTTTTTATTTTTTTGTGGAGGAGAAAAAAGAGGTCGCTAAATTCCAATTTAGAGAGAGTTGCTGATAGGGAAGATTCGACCACTAAAAGAATTTTTTTTGTTGTCAAATAGTTTCATATAATGAGGAAGGGTTGAGATTAAGTGTTTTCTTAACTTTAAAATAACTTAAAAAACCGATTTGAGCTTACAAATATTTTGGGTATCGGGTTAATTTCAGGATATAGACAATTTTTTTTCTTTGTGTTTTTGGAGTCTATGGATTGGTTTAACAAGGTTTCTAAGGTGTTTTCTAAGTATTTTTAGTAAAAAAGAGGTTGATAAAGAGTTTTTGGGTAAAAAAAAATTAACCTTGTTTTTCCAGCAACAAGTGGTTGAATTCTAGGATTTCCCGATGACGCATTGTCTAATTTTTTTTCCGAACAATTAGGAGGCAAACACCCCCATTAAACTTAAAAAAAAAAACCCGCACGTGTAAGCCTGACTTTGCAAGCTTGCGTGTGGCCTTTTCTTAATTGGGTCAGGCGCTAGGCTTGACATACCAGGCCCAACACCTGACCTCATTTTTTTTTTTATCTTTCAAATTCTTGATTTTTTTTTATATTAATGACTTTTTTTTATATTTTTTGTAATAATTTTAAATTTATATTTAGATTAATGGGTGTTTTAGCCTTTGTTGAATAACAATTATTTTTTTAATTATATTAGATGTGTTTAATTTTTTTATGTTTTATTTGTATTTTTTTAATATTTTATATAGATTAAATGTTATTTGTTTATAATATTTTTAACAAGTGCAATTCTACATAATATTTTTTTCCTTTTATTTTTTTCAATAAGTTTTATGTGTATCATTCTCTATTATAAATTTATTAAACACAAATAGGTAAATGAATCGTGTTGCGATATAAATATCTTGATCTATATTGATATCTTAATTTTTCTAATTATGTTTTTATTTATTATTAATTACTATTTTTTTCATTTATTTATAGAATGGTTTGTGATATATTTAATTGGATGCGTGTATAAGTTTTTCAATTTATATTTATGATTTTTTATGTAAAATACAGCATTGATCATGTATTGGTGTTTTTAATTTCATTTTTATTTTTATGATTTCTTATTTGTTTTCTTTAACTCTTTTATAAAAGTTTTATTGTTTTTAATTTTACCATTTAATTAAATTTGATAATATATATATTTTTATCTTCATTGATTGCTTTTTATATATATATTTATTTATTTTTTAAAAATTATTTTTAATATCATTTGGATCATCTTCTTCTTGTTTTTTCCTTTTTAATTGAAACTATAAATCGAAGCATTTGTTTAATTTTTTAAATATAGTACTAGTTTGGGCTTCGATGCCTCAACTGTACAGTGGACTGGGCCTTTTTCGTCCTTGTCTTTTCTTCTTTTTATTTGGATCCCTTCAATTGAATCTTATTGTAGGTCCATTTATTATTCTGGGCTAATTTTTATTTCGTAATGCAATCCTAAGAAAGTAACAGGCAGTAACAGGCTAACAGCTTGTCTTACCTCTTACTCTAGCTAGATTCGATACGAGGTTCAGTTCGTAATCCTAAAGGCCAACTGGGCCCCCGTCTCCGTCTCCGTCTCCGTCTCTGCCGATTGATAAGAAGAGGAGGAGGAGGCATGGTGATGGTGATGAGGTCTATCTCTTCTTGCCTGACCTTATCTCAGACACCACCACCACCTCCTCCCCGACCCCGTGCCTCTGATCATCTCTCCACACAAAAACAATGCAAGAGAAACTCGAGGAAGTATTGCATTACGAGGCCCCAGATACTGCCTCCTCCTCCTCTTTCTAGGGATGCTTTAGGCTTCAGGGTCTTCGTGCTTTCTGATTTACACACCGACTACCCAGAGAACATGAATTGGGTTAAGTCCTTATCAACTAAGGCCTACAAAAATGATCTTCTTCTTCTTGCTGGCGATGTCGCTGAGACTTACCACAACTTTTACTCCACCATGTCCCTTCTCAAGGATAGATTTCAACATGTCTTCTATGTTCCTGGGAATCATGATCTTTGGTGTCGCTCCGAGCCTGAGGGCCACCCATATTATGTAAGCAATCTTGTTTTAGTTTCCCTCTAGCCATTTAACAATTTTACTTTTCTTCTCATTTTTTTCCCTTTTCCTGAATTACTAAAGAAATGCATTTCAGCTTGATTCTCTAGACAAGCTGAATAAATTGCTTGATGCATGTAGAGGACTTGGAGTTCAAACCAGACCAATGGTGTTATATGACCTCGGAATCGTGCCTTTGTTTTCTTGGTACCATGAGGTAATTGGGGTGCAAATCCTATTCCTGATATTTTTTTCCCTTCTGCTTCTAAACTAAAAAGTGCCGATGGCTGGTCAATTCAATGGCTAATGCTTTCATCATGCACAACTTACTTTCTTGCAGAGTTTTGATAGAGAGATGGACATTGCTGGCATACGAATTCCTTCTTTGGAGATGGTGATTCACTTTCTTATATGCTCGTAAGATTTAAAAAACATGGATGACAACAAAATCATCATCTAGAATTTGTATAATTATGATGCTTGACTTAACTTTCATATGGATTTAGTTCTGTTTTCATACTTGACAGTGCATGGCACCCATGACATTCCCTCTGTCCTTCATCAGTAAAGGAAAATGGAATTGCCATATTGACAATCTAATATAGAGTAGATTGAGTTAATCAATCTTAGATACCTAGATGGCTGGCTATTTAGCGCCTGATTTTCTCAAGCTTTTCCATATTGAAAAAAGACAGTATTTGATTATTTATCTTGGTGCAAAATTTTATACTTGCAGCATCTAAATGCTTAAAACTTGAAGTATCTCAGAGTCTGGGAATTGATAGGAGCTTTAGGGGTTGGTTCATAGTTTGGGAGTTTCAGTGCTGGTCGTTGTAGAACAACCTTGCATCACACTTAGTCACTGACTAGAGTGAACCTCTAGGTGTTTATGTAGGTGATTCATTCTAACAAGACTATGTGGATGCTATTCTTTGGGTTTGTTTTGAACTCCTTTCACTTGTTCATCTGCCTTTTTATTTGTCTGGTTTACTTCACAATCAAGTAATTTATAGTTTGTGACATTGTAAATGCTCGTAATTTTTTTTGAGTTGTGTATATCCATTTAATTTGTTCTAATTGTAGGTATGCAAGGACTTTCATGCATGCAAATGGCCAAGGGAAGTATCAAACATATCAACCTCTCTTGCCTCGTACTTTGATGCAATGAATGAAGAAAATGAGGATGCAGTCAAGTTAATAAAAAATACATGCACTCAAATAATTACATTCTCTCACTTTCTTCCCAGGTTAGTTGCTCCAAAACTTTTATTGCAATACTCAGAAATTGCTTCTTAAAACTAAAAAATCGCCACAAACTATGAAGCTTGCTATTGTTTTATATCTATTCTTGGAACCCCAGTGCTATTTTTTTTTGTTAGTTTTTTTATCATATAAAGACTCATCTTCTTATAATTCTCTAAATCTAACTCCTGTTCATTAAGGTTGGATGCGTTTTGCTCAGAAAAACTGGAATATAAATAAACATCAAATGACTCAAAGCCACTACTTAGCATTTAAGATTTTCTTACTATACAGAGTACATCATTTGTCACACCCTGTTCTTAAACCCAGGCAAGAACTCTGTCCAGAGAAAAGGATGCTATTTTATCCGAACCTTCCAAAAATCATTGGTTCTGATTTTCTCGAGGTTCGCATAAGGTCAATACATGGAAGTGAGGGGAATGCTTCTGCATGCCATGTGTTTGGTCATACACATTTTTGCTGGGATTCTGTGCTTGATGGTATAAGGTAAATCCATTCCTCTGACGCAAAAGTTTTAATTACAGTATCACTCAGTTTTTTTATGTCCTTGGTGCATGAAGAAATGATATAAGATGAATATTTATTCTGTGTTTGCTGAATTGCAAACTTGAGTTGCAAAGAGTGAAAATTCAAAGAGAGTAGAGACTAATATTATTTGGAAAATTAGAAGAATTTTATCATGTTGAGATGCACTCTATCTTTTAACAGAAACTATATGACATTTTGGAAGGATATAGGAATATAAAATCTGTTCAATTCCCAAATTCTAGGTGATAGAGGACAGGTTTGTGGGACTGTCTTGAGGGCTGTTTTAGGGACCGTGAACGTTAACATGAATTGTCGGACTTAAAAGGTATCTATATTGCAAAAAAAGGAATTATGAACCTAAGAATGTGTACTATCCTATGTTGGAGGCGGGTTCTATCCCCATGTATGCGATGTAAGAAGATTTTCTATATGCTGAAACTGCTAAGAAAGACAGTATGTGCTGACCTTAGGAAGGAGGTCCCATGGACACATGATTGATTAGTAAGTGGACTTCTGTGGGGACAAAAAATTTCAACTCATGAGGAGATTCGCCTCACTTTTAATTGCGTAGTCCTATAAGAAATTATTGCTCAGAATCATATAAGGAAATCCAGGGGAGTCGGATGCTAACAAATTGAGGAATTTGTCCTGATTTAGGCCTTAACAGCGTTAGGAAGATGCAGCTATTGATTCTTGTTAAGAGCTGGTGTTGTCGTCAAGTTTAGCAAGGATGGTTAATTTCAGGAGTCAGGACTACACGAGGAAAGACTCATTTTCTGTTGCAGATAGTAAGAGACTGACAAAGAAGATGTGTTTATTAAGCTGTAGCCTTGGCTATTAATAGCCTTACACCGTGATAAAGAATGAATAACAAAACCCACGATTTTACAGGAAACCAAACGTGGTCAAATAAAGCAAATTACGTGTCCCTCAAACAGAGGAGGAATTATTCAAAATTCTGTTTATCCATACGACTTGACATGCACTTGAGGCTGCTGCTATGAATTCTGCTTCGGTGGTGGATAAGGAGACAACTGGTTGTTTCTTTGATGACCAAGAAATAGCTCCTGAGCCCATAAAGAAAACATAACCCGAAGTGCTTCTTCTATCATCTTGGTCACCGGCATAGTCGCTGTCCGTGTATCCAAAAAACTCTGTATTTCCTCCCTTCTTGTAGAATATCCCAAAATTGGTTGTACCTTTGATATATCTCAAGATCCGTTTGGCTGCTAACAAGTGGCTTTCAGTAGGACTTTCCATATATCGACTGATCAAGCTGACAATAAACATCAAATCTGGACGCGTAGCAGTTAAATACATGAGGCTCCCCACTATTTGTTTATAGAGAGTACTGTCAACTTTAACGCCACCCTCATCTTTTGTAAGCTTAAAACCAGGAACTGCAGGATTGTGTACGGAGTTGCACTGATCCATTTTAAATCTCTCCAGAATTTCTTGTGCATATTTACGCTGACTAATAAATATGCCATCCGTTCGTTGTAGTACTTCAATACCAAGAAAAAATCTCATTCTACCAAGATCAGTCATGTCGAAAGCAGTCATCATAGAATTCTTAAATTGTGCAAACAACATGTGATCGTTACCGGTAAAAATGAGATCGTCAACGTAAAGGCACACAATAAGAATTTTACCTCCACCAGCAGTCTTAATAAACAAGGTGTGCTCGTATGGGCACTTTGTGAACCCTTCTTCCATGAAATAAGTCTCAATTCGACTGTACCAGGCTCGCGGTGCTTGTTTGAGTCCATATAACGCTTTCTTGAGTCGATAGACTTTGGATTCGTGTCCCTTTTGTTCATAACCAGGGGGCTGATTAACAAAAACTTCCTCATTAATTTCCCCATGCAAGAAGGCGGACTTGACGTCAAGTTGGTAGATCACCCAATTATTCTGCGCGGCAAGTGCAATTACAATTCGGATAGTATCCATACGGGCAACCGGTGCAAAAACTTCAGCATAATCAATCCCATATTGCTGACAGTAACCTTTGGCAACTAGCCTTGCCTTGTATTTGTCCACTTCCCCACTCTCATTGACTTTAGTCTTAAAGATCCATTTGACGCCTATACTCTTTCCTCCGATTGGTAATTCCGTGAGCTCCCATGTGTCATTCCTTTCTATGGCCTGCATTTCTTGATCCATGGCACTCCTCCATTTTTCTGACTTCACTGCTTCCTCATAGGTCATAGGATCACTGTCACCAAGCATGGCCAAAAACATTGTGTTTCCAGGCTCCTCGTCAGAAAATTCTTGTCCCGTAGAGTAATCTTGTAACCAAGCTGGTGGTTTTCTGATTCGTCCCTGTTTCTCCAAATTAACGCTGCCAGAAATATGTTGCTTGTCATCATTTTGCAAAGCACACAAGTCCATCTCCCCTGCTTTTGAAAAATCCAGCCCCTGCCCGTCTACAATTTCTCCCAGTACTGCACCTGTTCGCGAGGATGAGCCCGTGTCATTTGAAAAATCCAGCCTTTGCATCTGGGCTGATTGACGCGGAGCTGCGTCAATTGCATTCCAATTTCCTCTTCAGCGTCAATTTCAAATTCAATGTCCCCACTGTCAGCAATTTCCACATTATCATCAGCAGCAATTTCCCCATCAGCGTGACCCTCTGCATGTACGAGCTGAGCAGCTGCAAGTTCCACAGCACCAGTAACAGTGGCTTCGTGTGTGTCCCATTCCAGAGCAGTTCCCAAATCAGTGTTGGAACTGTTATCCCAGCACCATTGTTGATCTTCCTCAAACACCACATCGCGACTAACAATGATTTTGTTAGTGGCAGGATTAAACAATCTATATGCTTTAGATTCTTCACTTACCCCAAGCAAAATGCATTTGAAACTTTTTGCATCAAGCTTCACACGTCTGCTGTCTGGCACATGCACATGGGAAATGCAGCCAAAAATTCGAAAGTGATCAACCGAAGGTTTAAGCCCACTCCATGCTTCTTCGGGTGTTCTATTTTTGACAGCAAGAGTTGGACACCGATTTAACACATACACACACCAATTTGCAGCCTCAGCCCAGAAATTGCTAGGAATTGATTTTGCGAACAACATGCTTCGCACCATATTCATAATTGTGCGATTTTTCCTTTCCGCAACTCCGTTTTGTTGGGGAGTATATGCAGCAGTTAATTGTCTATGAATCCCATGAATTTCACAAAAATGTGTGAATTCTTGGGATGTAAATTCCCCCCCACGGTCTGTCCTGACAGAACAGATATAAGCACCTGATTCCTTCTCAACCCTTGCTTTATAACACTTAAAAATTTCGAAAGCCTCTGATTTTTCAGCCAAAAAATAAATCCACACTTTTCTGCTAAAATCATCAATGAACGTAAGTAGATACCTCTTCTTACTATTGGAGCATGGATTGATTGGGCCGCATATGTCTGAATGGATTAGTTGTAGGAGTTTAGAAGCTCTCCAGCTGCATTCCGTGGGAAATGGGTCGCGATGCTGTCTTCCTTTCAAGCAGTCTTCACATACGGTTTGAGAGCAAACAAATTTCGGTAACCCCTTCACCATTCCCTTTTGTTGAAGAAGTTGCAGCCCATTCCAGCTAAGGTGCCCATAACGGCAGTGCCAAAGTTTTGATTGATCAATGGTGGCTGATTGAAGGCATTTCTGTGAAGATGTCATGTATGCTCCAAGTCGTTGTTGTCCTTCTGATGTGCACCGAGCATGGACACAAAACATCCTGTTTTGTGTTATCTTGCTTTCGATGATTAAGCCTTTGGAAGCATGAAAGATTTTACATTTGCCATGCTTAATCAACACTGTCATGCCCTTTTCTTGCAATTGACCAAGACTCAGCAAATTGTTCTTTAAATCTGGCACATAAAAGACTTCTGGAATCACAAAAACAATGCCTCTTACCTCAAACCGAATCCTTCCCTTGCCCTGTACTCCAAGCTTGGAGTTGTTTCCCAGTTTTACTGATTCTGTGAAGCCATTGTCTAGCTCAGAAAACAATGTTTTGTCTCCACACATATGATTGCTACACCCACTGTCAAGATACCAAGTGTGCTCAGTGTTGATCTCTTCATGATCTACAAGTGCCATCAATAACATCTCTTCCTTTGTTTCTGCATATTTAGCCATGTGATCGTGAGTTCTCTTAGGACACTCCCACTGAAAATGACCAAGGTCATGACAGTGGTAGCATTCTATGGCAGATTTGTCAAATCTGCCTTCAATTCTTCCTCCTTCAAATCGTCCTCTGCCTCTTCCTCTCCCACGGTAACTGTTTCTTCCACCATTTCTTCCTCCTTGATGTAGCCCGTGACTCACTTGCAGGGCTTGTTCCTCCACAATGCTTCGACTGATCCTCTGTTCGTGCACCAGAAGAGAGCTTTGAAGTTCATCAATTGACAAAGCATCTAGATCATTAGACTCCTCAATGGAGCATACCACATAATCATACTTAGGAGTCATAGAACGTAGAATTTTTTCAATGATAATTACATCTTCCATTTTTTCCCCATGAATTCTCATTTTGTTAGCTATAATGAGAGTTCGGGAGAAATAATCATCCACTGATTCTCCAATCTTCATGTGCAGCACTTCAAATTCTTTGCGAAGTGCCTGCAATTGAGCTCTTTTCACCCGAGATGTGCCTTGATACTTTCTCTTCAAAGAATCCCATATGTCCTTTGCAGTATCCTTCTTCAAAATAGTCTCCAGTATTGATCGATCAATAGCCTGGAAGAGGTAGTTTTTTGCTTTGAGGTCCTTCAATGTGAGCTCATCAATGGTCTTCTCCCGTAGGTCTTTATCTTCTGCTGCAGCAGTAATTCCCGTTTCTATCAAGCTCCAATATTCTTTGGAGCGGAGAAAATTCTCCATGAGCATACTCCAATGGTCGTAATGACCATCAAATCGCGGAATAGCAGGTTGCACAAAGCTATTCTCGGATGCCATAATTGTTGTTTCTTCTTGCTGAAGAAAAATTTGGGAATGATGGGTTCCTCACAGTGTTCCTACTCTCTGTGTTTCACTCGATCCTCACAGTGTTTCTCTCCTCTCTATTTTCCTTAACTGATTGCGTGTTTCCTCACTCTCTCAGTTTTCACTCCTCTCAGTGTTTAGTCTTCTTCTCTAGCCCCTCACGTGTGCTCTGATACCATATGTTGCAGATAGTAAGAGACTGACAAAGAAGATGTGTTTATTAAGCTGTAGCCTTGGCTATTAATAGCCTTACACCGTGATAAAGAATGAATAACAAAACCCACGATTTTACAGGAAACCAAACGTGGTCAAATAAAGCAAATTACGTGTCCCTCAAACAGAGGAGGAATTATTCAACATGACTAAAAACAATCCTAAGACTTAGGAATAAGCTGGAATATTTCAACATTTTATCATTTTCCATACATTATTTTCATGGAGCATTGACTAGATTGTGAGCTTGGCCCCCCGTGTGTAGTTTTCTTATGGAACCTTCTTCAAAGGAAAATGATGTTAAATTTCTTGAAACTGTTAAAGAAAAAAAATCTGGTGGAACATCAGCATGCCAACGGCAGAACTTCCCGATTTTCAGGCACAATTTCTGCCAATAATCTGCCATAATTTCTGCCATTAACAAAAAGAATTGCATATTTTCCCATGGAAAGGTTTAAATAAAATCTTAGTTTTCAGATTGAATACGAAAAATCTACTTTTCTAATTTCTAATAGGCAAGGTTGATTACTAAGATTAAATCATTCATTTCTTGGATTTATGCTGAAGATAACTGGATCAGACCGGGATCTGGCTTTTAAATGAGTCGAGAGATGTTGCCTATGTGAATAGTTGCAGTAGGTTATGGAACTGGTACCTGAACTATTGGATTAAGTTGATTAGAGCATAGCCTTTTGGAGCTCCAAAGCTCCTTGGAGTTGAATATGACATGTCAGTGTTGTAGGCAGATCTCAGGGGATGCGTAAAAGCACCTCTGATAGGTTAGACAATCAAGTAAGCTTTTCAATATAATTGTAGTTTAGCTTCATAACTTCTGTGGGGTTCTTTTTCCTTAAATCATGATTCCATGCATCTTATAGGGGATTGACATCAAAAAGTGAAAAATAAATAAAAAGAAGAGTATACTATATTAAAAAGTTGTCTTAGATCCAGGACATCCTATGAGATGGTGGATCGATCAGATGGGTTCAAGAATGGATACCCTAGGTGGCCTTCATCTAGATTTAGTGTTATAATCGTTAGAGTTCAGGATAGAAATAGTCCAAAATGCAGGGATACCCCCCCCCCCTTCTGTAACTCTTCAAATTATTATTTTACTTGTGTATTATGAAAAAGGGAAGATCATCTTTCCTTTCAACACCGGCATTTTGATTATATACAAAATTGGTATAATTATACCATGCACAAGAGAGATTGGGATGAAATAGTCCAAAATGCAGGGATACCCCCTTCTGTAACTCTTCAAATTATTGTTTTTTTGGATTGACCACAGCTAAGAGATGCCTTAGCTGTGACAATAGTGAGTATTCTTGACTTCTGAAGTGATACTTCAGACGATTAAAAAACATTTTTAGGAAGGAAGAGAAGGATATACAGGCACATCAATCTCATCGAAACCTCTGAAATTAATGCAGGTATATACAGGCACCTTTGGCTTACCCTAGAGAAAGGAAGAGAAGGATGAATGGAGGTGAAACTTGGCTGCCATTTTGTGTCTATTCTGGTGGGAAGTTTGCAGATAGACTATCACCTTGTTATTGGTCTGATTATTATGCCGCTCATCCAAGAGCACCTCATGTCACTGAACTTGCTCCTTGGGTAGCCAGATTCTATAACCGAGCATAACACTCTCATTCATATTCTACAATGATAAAGTATATATAGGAATACACCCATTACATTTCATTTCCATTGTAACATTTAACTAGTTGTATTCTCTCTGTCCCCCCCGGTGGACAGTTCATTGAAGTAGTGCCCCCACACAGCGGGACATCCCCCAGTCCATTGAAGTAGTGTCCTCATTCTGTGTGCGCGCTGCTACTGCCTTGAAAAAATTTGCGCATATGACTAAGAAAAAGAAGCAATAGGATTACGTTTACCCTAGTAGCAGTAGGAAGACGAAAGGCAATAAAATACAGTAATAGAAAGCGGCTGTAACGCCTTTATTTCCACGCATCATAATTCATGGCCTAGGCTACACTTGACAATAGACAATCTGCTCACGATCACAATGTTCCAGACCCAAAAGGCAGTGAAAGACACAAGACACCGAACATACAAAACAAGGTAAACGTAATTACAGACAATATATGATGCAAATTTGATAGAAGAAGACGACTAATAGTCTTCAGGAGCCAGGGGCTGATGCTGATGAGCATGGCGAGGTACTGGCTCTGTGGGGATCACAATGTATTCATATATGAGTGCTGCCAAGCCTCCTCCAAGGAAAGGACCAACCCAGTATATCCAATGGTTTCTCCATCTCCACACAATTAAAGCAGGCCCAAAAGCTCTTGCTGGGTTCATAGAGGCCCCATCAAACGGACCACCAACCAAGATATTTGCCCCCACAATGAACCCAATTGCTAGAGGTGCAATGATCCCCAAGCTTCCCCTTTTAGGATCAAGGGCTGTTGCATACACTGTGTAAACCACACCAAATGTCAGTGCCATTTCCATTAGAAGCCCATGCACCTCTCCAACTCCTGACTGCACATGGAACCCAACTGGTCTCTGCAAAAATCAAGAGCCTAGTTATTTTATCACTGAGAAACGAGTGAAATCAGTGACAGAAAATGTCAAAACAACCTATAATCAAAGGCTGCTAAATGTCTTACCATGCCATTGGTGACAAGCCTCAACAAGAGAGCTGCGACAATAGAACCCAAGAGCTGGGCAACCCAATAATAGACAGCTCGAATAACCGATATCCTGCCACCAACAAGTGAGCCGAAGGTAACAGCAGGGTTTACATGGCCACCTGATATGTTGATGCTGGATGCCACAGCGGAAAACAGTGCCAATGCATGAGCAAGTGCAACCACTACGAGCCCGGAAGCCAGTGGCCCGGTTTCCTTGTACAACTTGTCTGCTTGCAAAAATAATCAAGATGATCGATGAATTAATGTTTAGTTCGAAGTTAAAGGAAAAAATGGTTGAAAGCAGAAAGTAATACAAGAGATTGAAAATGTATATATACTGATGCTGGTGATGGCGAGGGATAATATTTAACAATAGAAGTATTATAACCCGTACCAAGAGCAAGGACAGAGCCTTCTCCAGCAAAAACAAAGACGAAAGTGCAGACAAATTCAGCCAAAGCGGCTCTCATGGAATCGGGGTGGGTGGCCTCATCAACCCTCCCAAATGCATGTCTGCGAGGCATGGTGTCTTTATTACTTAGGTGCAATTGCTCTTCCTTCTTGTATTTTCTTCCCCTCCCTTTTAGGACTCCTCCGTAATATATGTTGTTAAAGCTCAGGGGCCAGCATGCGTCCAAGAAAAGCCCACAAGCTAGCTAGCTAAATTAAGTGCTAGCACTGAAGGCGGTATCAATATGGTCTCTGATCTTGGCTAGAGACGAGAAGGGAAGAGTGGTAGAGAGTGGCTAGCTAGCTAGCTAGGCAGATGGGTTGATGCATGGATGAGAAGTGGGGGTGTTGTAGCTTAAATCAGCCAAAGCGGAGTTGGAGCCATATGTACACTTGGGGAATGGCAATGAGTCCATGTTGACACGTAGGGTTATATGTGCTGCCTCTTCACTCCAAGTGGAGCGGTTTCCTTCTTTCTCATAATACCTATCACTTCTCTTGTGACAATACTTGCTTTCTAAGTTCTTGTCTTCATATCACATACATGTATATACTCTTCAATTCCATCCTTCAGAAATGAAGTTGTTTGGGTATAGGTGCAAGCTTCCACCTTGTCTAAATTAAACCATCATTGTTTGGTTATCCTCAGTGCGTCCAGGCAAATCCTGGAATACTATACCGCTACTGCTTGCATATGGTCGTGGGCTCACTGCCATGGTCAGCTATATGCTAGATCTTGTCGATGATACTGGGTGGACTTGGGCTTTCTTGACATATTCTTGGGCTGCTCATTGTTTCAATTTCCATGTTCATCTTTGCTGGTCCGATTCCACACCAAACTGGCTAGCCAACGATTTCGGAGAGATGATTCTTTGCTTGCATTAGGCCCCTGTGCTTTTCTTTCCCAATTTTCTACACCATCTATGCGCGACTTAATCCAACATTTATGATACATTAACTGTTGGGATCATATGACAAAGGTAATGAAACAATTGGGAATTCATTAATTGTGTTCTGCAGAGTTTAAACTGATACATTAGAAGATCACAACCAATATTCAACACAAAAATGTCAGTTTGAATAATCAATCTGATTACACTTGATCTTGTAGTGTGCTTAAAGTTGAAACGTAGAGCACTGTATATTTCTACCAACCAATCCTGCCGTTAGTCAGCCTCCCTGCCGCATGGTTAGCTTAAGTTGAAATCAGCTCCAAGTCATGACATTGCAAGCATGGGCATCCTTTCCTTGCGATGGTCACACCATGTAAGGCCCAGTTATCGCCAGAATGGGGAATTAGCAGAGCTTCAACATATTCTCTTTCTAGTCATTTCCTCGGTTTGTTCGATCAATCTCCTCTATCCTTATCAATACTTCACTCATCTTAGGCCGTTTTTCTGGTACCATATCTGTACACTGCAGAGCTATCTCTGTCAGCTTCATCATCTCATTATGCCCCTCTCTTGAAGCCAAGATCTCTACATCTAATATGTCTGTTGACCAATCATTATTCACTACCATTCTAACCCAATCAGAAAGATCATCTGCTTTTTCATAGTTTCCTTCTGGTGAAGTCCCTCCTGGAATCTTCCCTGTTATGACTTCTAATAGGATAATGCCAAAACAGTATACATCAGCTTTGTGTGTTAGCTTCTTTCCTTGGCAGAATTCCGGTGACCTGCCAACAGCTAGCCTTTCGGATAATTTCCGAGAAGGCAGCAGAGGCAAGAAGCCATAGTTTGTCAGCTTCGAGTGGTAGCTGTGGCGATCTCTGTGGATTAGTACATTAGATGATTTGAGGTTGGCATGTGGGACCTTGTGAGAAGGTAAGGACTGGTGAAGGAAAGCCATACCCTTGGCTATGTCTTTGATTATCGAAAATCTTGCAGCCCAATTCAGAGGGATTCTTCCAACTCCTCTATTCTCTAGCAGCCACAGGTATAATTTGTCAGAAGACAAAGTTGTTATAGCTACGTAGTTCCTTATCATATTAATGGCATATATGAATTTGGAGGATCATAAATTAACACACATATAATTAAGATGATGGAAATGGAGAGGACTTGAACTAACCATGCAACAGCTCAAATAAACTTCCACCAGGTACGAACTCATAGACAATCAGCTTTTCCTTCTTGGAATAGTAAAAGGAGATTATCTGCACAAGGTTTTCATGCCTCATCTTTCCCAGAAGCTGCATCTGCTGAATAAATTCCTTCTTGCTCAAGCTGTCCATGTACTCTACTCTCTTAACGGAAATGACAGCACCTGATTCCAGGTTTGCTTTGTATGTGGTGCCAAGTTTCCCCTTTCCTAACACTTCCGCAGATGCCCTTAGTAAATCATCTAAGTCAAAAACAGGTATATTCTTGTCAAAAAATTGTAACTCTACGCTTCTTTCAGGATCCTCAGCACTTCGGGAATACGCCGTTTTTTTGTCTGTCCACTCTGAAGAACCATCTTCCCCTATTTGAATTTGAAACAATAATACAAAAAAGGAATTTAAAAACCTATGCTGTAAAAGAATGGAAACATATAGTCAATCATGAAGCAAATTCAGGATAATTAGTATATAATATACCTGCCTGATGTTCTTTTGGTGTTTCCTTTTCTTGTGCCTTCTTATAACAACACAAGAAAACAAACATGACCATCAATGCAACAAGGGTTGATACAACCGCAACCAAAACAACGATCCAAATTGGAAGCTTCCTGCTCTTGCTCTGCGGTGGACTTATGGGAGGAGATGGAGGCGGTATAAGCTGAGCAAGAGGCAGAACTGGGCATGGTTCCAACGGAATTCCACAGAGATTTGAGTTATGATCATAGGAGCTCTCTGAGAACCTCTGAAGGACATCAGTATCAGGAATGGAGCCTTGAAGATGATTATAGGACACATTGAAAAGGGTCAATGTCGGTTGATCAAAAGGTGGTATCTCCCCATCTAAATAATTCTGTTGCAACTCCAATTGTTCTAAGTTTGGCAATTCAATGTACTCGGATGGAATGGGACCAGTGAAGCGGTTGTATGAAAAAAAGACGGATTCCAAAAGCACAAGATTGCTGAGATTAGGAAGAGGTCCATAGATTGAGTTGTTTCTGAAACTAAGATAAGCCAAGAAAGTAATGTTCTGTAAAAATGTATGTGGGAGAGAACCTGTGAGCTGGATTCCTTCAAGCACAAGGCCAACCACATGCCAATTTGAACAGATAATGCCTGCCCATCTGCCCGAATTTTGGTTACAAGGCGGTCCAGTCCAATTTCCATGCAAATCTAACGTAGAACTGACAGAATCTCGTATCTGCATCAATGCATCTCTTTCTTCAGCAAAGAACACCTTGGTTTGATACAAGGAATGAACAGGCATGGTGCTTGACAAGCCAAAGATCAAATTGAAGACAACAAATGTTATTACAACAAATATGTTGCTAACAGCTAAATCCATGATATCAAGTCTTTTGAAATTGGAGAAAGGACAAAGACATGGGAATAATTGGTGATTGAAAATGGGACTTGAAAGATTTTAAAACTTGGGGTGGAAGCATTAATTAATTCCACAAATTAAGCCATACCTTTTCTTTCTTTAATGTTAGACGAGCACTACAGTTTGACGATGTGGGCAAGGCAAGGTTTGCGAAGATTCCAGAGTTTTTCTTAGACACAAAAGCGGAAACAGCAAATATTTTTTTTTTAAATGTATATAATAACAATGTGACAGCTGCTTGCTTGGTATTAATTGTTTAGGGTTCATTTTTACTCCTCATTTGTTTTTTTATTTTAAGATTAATGTAAGTATTCAAACCGTACATCTGATTAATTTTATGAATTTTAAAATTAACCTTACCACTGGTAGACTGTTCCTGTTCATGAATGAAAATGGGATTTTAATATACAGTACTGTTGTTATGTTTATACATGTAAGAAGATACTGCTGTAATTGACTAATTATTTTTAAATGCCGAGGAATTAGGCAAAGGAATGTCAAATAAGACTCAAGAGCATGGCATGGCAGGTGCACCAGCTGGATATTGTCCTATATAATGCCAATGAAGCTGGCTAGACCGTATATATTTGCATTTGTACATAATTAATATATAAAGCTTGGTTTTATGGAGATGGGAAAAAAAAAAACAAAAAGAAGAAGAAGAAGGAAAGTTGGGCTAAGGGCCCTTGCTGTCCAGTCAAGAATATGGGCCTAAGGCCCAACCACAAGACCGGACAACTTGTTGTTATTGGACCAAAGACCCATCTAAATGAAAAAAAAAACCATGAAAAGATAAGATCTCACTAAGACAAATTCAATGAAGGCCGGAAAGAAGACACAAGCACCGTCACAAGGTGCCGGACTGATCCACACTCTAGTGCGTGTATCACAGGCATAGGCAAAGCCGAATATGCAAGATCCCTAACAAGCCCACCGGGTGCTTTAAAATGCTCAAATTCAAGATGCTAAGCCGACAGTACCACAGAGCAAGATGAGCATTTCCCAACACGGACAAGAAGGAATAACTGTTGGAGAAACTATCACAAAATGACAGAGGAAGGGTTTGGTTATTATTCACAATTCTGCTATAACACTTAAACATTTTGATGGAATACAATACATTAAATAATATTTTCACACCTTTTATTTTCAGAATCCATACAATATATATATATATATATATATATATATATCTTTTACAATCTCCAAATTCTTAATTAACATTGGACTCTTTAATACTAATACTAAATTTATAGTATTTCTAATTTTCATATTTATTTATTATAGCACTAACTTCAATACATTTAATTTTAGTAAACAAGTTTAGTAACCAACATTGTCCACTTTTAAACTTATTTCATTCATTTTCACAATTCCAAACTTCTTTGGCAAATAACAAAATGCATTAGTCTTCAATAATTTTGTAAAAATATCAGCAATTTATTCATGAGTTTTGATATGAACTAACTCCACATCTTCTTTTTTTATATGCTCTTTAATAAAATGAAATCGAGTATTAATATGTTTTGAATGTTTATAATAAACTGGATTCTTTGTAAGTACTACAATAAACTTGTTATAAACAAAAATTCTTGTAGCTTCGTTCTGTTTCTGCTGCAAATTTTCCATTAGTTTCCTTAGCCATATTACATGACACACACAAGAAGCAGCAACAATGTATTTTACTTCACATGTAGATAATGCAACAATATATTATTTCTTTGATGTCCAAGTAAAAGTTGTTTCTCACATAAAGAATACAAATTCAATTGTGCTTTTTTTATCTTTTAAAATTTCTGCCCAGCCACTGTCATTATTTCCTATAATTTCAAGACTATGTGAACATTAATAATACAATCCATAACTTGTTGTTCCTTTAACAAAACATAGGATTCTTTTTGCTACTTTTAAATGTAAACTTCTTAGCTTTTTCATATACTTGTCAATAAAGTCTGGTCCGGTGCATGTTAGATAGCACAAGCATCCCACAATACTTTTGTATTATGTAGAATTAACTAAATCTCCTTTTCCTTCTTTAGTTAATTTGGTTCCATATTCAACTGATTGCTGCAGCATAATAATCTTCCATATCAAATTTCTTCAAAATTTTTGTTATATGCTTGGCTTGTGAAATGAAGATTCCATCACTATATTGTTTCACTTCTATTCTCAAAAAGCAGGCTATAAGATCTAAGTCTGTCATTTCAAATTTCTTCACCGTGAATTGCTTGAAATCTTAAATCATAGTAGGATCATTTCCTATGAAGATTATATCATTAACATATAAACAAATTAACATTACTCTGCCTTGTAAATTTTTTTTCACATATAATGCATATTCATGAGGAAATCTTATAAATCCTTTATGTGAAAGATAGCCAACAATTCTGTAATTCCATGCTCTTGGTGCTTGTTTAAGCTCATAAAGAGCTTTCTTCAATCTGCAAGCCTTCTTTTTTTTTTTACCACAAATCTAGCTGGTTGTTCTACATAAACTTTCTTTTTAAGGCTATCATTCAAGAATGCTGACTTGACATCCATTTGAAATATCTTCCATCTTTTCCGAGCTGCTAAAGAGATCATCAATCTTACTGTTTTCATCCTTGCTAATGGAGCAAAGACATCTTTATAATCAACTCTATATTGTTGCTTGTACCCCTTTACTATTAGTTTAACTTTATGTTTTTCAATTTCATCCTTTGCATTCCTTTTTGTCTTGAAGATCCATTTTCACCCCTATTGCATTGTGTCCTGTAAATGTTGTCAATTCCCATGTATTATTTTTTATAATAGAATTGATCTCCTCTTTCATTGCTTGCTTTCATTTATCTTTTAGGTATGCTTCTTCAAATATAATACCATCATTCCTTAAAAACAAGCAAAATATATCAACATTATCAAGATTGATTTTTTATATTACATCATAAATTTCTTGTATGCTATTTGTCTTTCTTATTGTTGAACTTGAAGGACCAACATGACTGTTAATTAGAGTTGATGGAGATAGAGCTTACATGATTCCAATTATCAATGCAGACCTTTTTGGAATATGATCATTCAAGCTTATTTTTATCCTATAATCTTCCTCTATATAAAGATCTTGGGAGATTAAATTATTAGTGTGTTTAGTGTTTTTAACAATTAACATCAGAACATGGTTAAATACTTAATTGGTATCAGTGCATATGTGTTGCTGCTGCTACGCGTGTTTTTCTAATGTTGTGGAAGGGAGAACTCTGTTGACGTGATTGAGGGCTGCTGCCGGAGATGCTACTGCTGCGCTCGTGTTTTTTCTTTGCACGGGAAAGATCTGATTCTTCAATAGAGGCTGCTGTGATTTTCTCTGTTGTGAAGAGAGTTGCTTCTAGGGATTGCAACTGCGTTTGTGGAGGCCTATAGCTGCTGTGTTTTTGTTCTCCTAATCTACCTAAGCTATGGTACCGCATACATGTTAGAAAACATAGCACAAACAATTTTGAACATCCCTGCTCTTCAATAACATATGCAGATGGTTGAGGGTTGTCGTGTTATTCTTTTCTCCCGACAAAGTTTTTTTAGGCAAATCAGATAATAAACTAATTTTGGCACTCCTTTCACGTTGTCGAAAAACGCAGCAGAAGGATTCCTTTAATAAGTTGGCATTCCTTTTGACAAATCAATTAATTCAATTATATGAAATCAACTTCATTAATTAGTACTATCAAAGATTTGGTTCATACATACCTATAACTAATGAATTTGATGAGGAAAGAATGGGGGATATGCTGTGATATATTGTATATAGTAGTAGTCAGAGACCATAGGTAGGTACTTACATGTAAGAAAAAGAAATAATTACAGGTTAGGAAAAATACATATCATGCTGAACAAAATTATACATAAATAAATGAAATTTCACTCCAAACAATTATTACAACGATTCTGAGTCGAGATGATGGCGGCTTGTCAAACGAATTTGGAAACCATTAACCAAGCGAGCTGATGGAAAGAAGGACATCCTGTCTTCCTTGAGCTGCGTCCATCTGTTCATCTCTCCATTTCAAAGTTGTAGACACAAATACCAATTGTAATTAAGTTCAATGACATTTTTTTTTATGGTAAGATTAATTTCAAAAAAAGAGGGAGGAATCACGTACGTAAATGTAGTAACAAAGTAGTGAAGAAAGATAGCAATTTGGAGACGAGACAATTCTGCTCCTGGACAAAACCGAGCACCTCCTCCAAAGGGACAGTAGAATGGGCTACTTCTCCAATTTCTCTTTTCCTTTTTAATTAATTAATTGTTCAATGTCGAAGAGATCAAGTAATTAATCAAAAACAACGTTTTCAGTAGTAATTATGCTACTACTGATGTGAAATGAAGATAAACATATGCAAGTAAAAAATAATAATGAAGTAGTACTTGATTTTCAGGCTCCATCCATCTCCAAGGATTGAAGGTGCTAGCTCCCTTGTACAAATGTTCATCCAAGTGAACCGCTGAAAGAAATGGAACCACAAAGCACCCTTTCGGAATTACATAATCTGCAATCAAATTGCAACACATTAATTAATGACATTCCAGTCCAGTAGTACTGTGTGTTTTGTGGTAGCTTTTTGCTTTTGCGGTTTGAGAAAAGCTAGTTTAAAAAAGACTGTCTTTTTAAACCCAAGTTTTTAACATAATTTGTATGAGATGAAAACCAAAATAACTTTTAAAGTAATGGTAGAGCTTAGTATATGTACCTTGGTATACCACATCTTGCTTGGCCTCCCTCATTAACCATATTGCAATCCCCCCGAGTCGAAGCGTTTCATCAATAACCTATTTAATTTGTGCCAGCGACAGAATAATCCAATAAATAAATAGATCTGATACAGTTTATCAGACCCAACTGCATGTGACTGGTGGGAAGAAATTAATTAGGTAGGATAGCAGGGGATTAATTAAGGACAATTATCATACGCATCACTTACACACTGAGTAAAAGACATTGCTTTGTAATCTTGCCATGTTAGCATTCCGTCTCCACTAGAATTACTCCTTATACTATCTTGTTCATCCTGTTTATAAAATTAAGTAACAACAAATTTATCCTACCAGATGAAGATGATGGATGATATAAATGACGTAGTATAATATTGGATACAATTAATGAACAATTGCTTGAAGGAGGTGTGGAGATTAATACTAATAATTAGGCAGAAAATTAATTAATATATAGCTAAGTAGGTAGTACCAGTAGTTGCTGCATTGCTTTTGGACACCGAGTGAGGAAATAAACAGCAAAAAGCATGGTTTTAGCTGTTGTTTCATTCCCAGCAAAAAGGAGATTGATAATAAAGTCTGCTACTGCATTATCAGGCAAACTTTCTTCCTCTAATAGCCTTCCAAGCACCCCATTACCACCTTCTGATGACTCTTCTTGCCCGTGCTTCTCTATTGTCTTGTTTATCTTTCTTATAATTTTCTCCCTTGCCTACGTACCATGACATGTACTCTCTACATCACTAACAATATACATATATTATATAATACGATACTCCATAAACTCAACATTTCAGAGTTTACCTTCATGGCAGTGTGGTAGGCAAAACCAGGAATATTTATGGGAAGAGATAGACAACCATCGACAAAGTCAGAGAAGAAGTGAGCCATCTCGTTAATTTCTGTCTCACTTGATGCCCCAAGTAGTTGATTCACCATCAGATTAATAGCTACCTGAACAATAGTAAATCATTAACCAAGTATCAATATTGATACAACATGTAATTAATCCAACGATCATGATGGCCTAAATTTTCCTTAATTCTAATAGTCAAGTGTTGCTATATATATAGACAGAGTACTAGAGCACTACTCGCCTTTCTGCAAACATTTTGGAGAAGAATGACTTGGTTGTTGTCAAGTTTGTTCAAAGTTTGAAGCATAATCAATTGAATATTATCCAAGAAATGGAACTTGAGCTTCTCTAGACGCATCATATTAGATGCAATTCCATGAAGTTTTCGTTGTTGCTCTCCGTGGACTGTGATCACCCCATTTTTCCCAACCAAATCTCTAAAAGATTTTGGATAACTTGATTGAAACAATTTGCCTTCATTTTGCATTATAAACCGGTTAAAGGTCGGGTCTGCTGATACCACAGCCCATTTTCCGAACAAACTGCATGAGAATATCTTACCAAACCTGTTCATGTCAACTATATTTCATGAGCATGCCTTCATAATTAATGTAAAACAAGGAGTAAATTTTCTCTAAATGATAATCGATATATGGTAATTAAGAATAGAAGATTGTACCTATTGACTTGTTGGTGAACAAATTGAGGGGGATGAGAACCAGCAACAGCATTGAACCAGTTGAAGCTATCACCAATCAATGGCCAGCCTCTTCTACCTGGTGGCAATTTGTACGTTGTCTTTTCCTTGCTCTTCTTCTTGCATACAAGCAATTGTACAAGAAAAACAATGAATAAGATGGACGAGATCATAAGTGTTGCCGAATAAATTTCTCTCATTTTCTGTGAAGGTTGTTATGGAATTTCCTTGAAGAAGAGGGAGGGAGAGGGTCTCTGAAACCTGCCAGAGTAATCCAAATACCAGTTATATTTCTAGTAAGGTAATTAAAGTTGATAATCGCTTCTTATAAAGATTCGTTGACCTTAGTTTTGAAGACATGGTGTAGCCACGTTGGTTGAGTAAACATAACGTTGTTGCATGTAATAAACTATGATATAAGCAATTCTGTTGTTAGCTCGTTACCATTATATTTTTAATATATATATGCTTAGGACACAATTGTCGAGTAGCAAACTTTCATTCTCCAGCTACAACTTACAACGTCCCCTGGAGAAAGAGACGAAGGATTATTGATTCAAGTGGGGAGAAAAAGGAAAACATTGCTTCATCCAGTACTATAGTAGTCAGGTGGGTGCATTTAAAGCTCTACACATGTGCTGTGCTCAGATGCAAAAGCAGAACCCTAAATGAGTGACCTTCAAGTTGATGATGAAGATACATGCTAATTAATCCAGTCAATGACCTTAATTTAAATTACAACTTAATTAATAATTACCTCTCAAAATTTGACCTGCTGCATTAATTATTGTTTATTAGCTGGGAAAAGGGTAAACTCAATCATGTAATTAGTAGTGCCTGTTAATTACCATCATGAGTGAAATAGGGAGAGCCACTTTGTCAAGTTGAGAGCTCGAGATATATAATAATAATTAAACAGCTCGAGCATTGTACCACAGGTCTCGAGACTACTTTCAACCTTTTATGTTGCTGCAACTTGGTTTGTGTTTTAACACAGAAACAAAAAAAATATAGAGAAGTTAAATATATATATATATATATATATATATATATATATTTGTTAAAAAAATCAAGGATAAACACATATAATAATTTTTTTTAAGGATTTGTTTGTTTAAAAAAAATAATTTTTTTAAAAAAAATTTGTATTTGTTTACTATTAAATAAATTGGTCAATAAAAAATATTTTTCAGTCAAATGAAAATTTCACAAAGTATTTTTTTAAAATATCTTTCTAAAAAATATTGTTATTTGTTAATTATATCAGATTTGATTATTAATCTTTTGATTGTTTTATATTTTGTTTTAATTTTTTTTAATTTCATCCGTTAAAATTTGATTTTCATACAAATTTTGGTCTTTATTCTTTTTATTTTTATTATTATTTATTTTTTTAATTGAGATTTTTATTTATCAGATTTGATTTTTATTTTTTTATGACGTAACTAAATTCTAAAAAATATTTTCTAATTAATTTTTCATGATATTGTTAAATATTAAAAAATAATTTATGTTTTTTTAAAAAATATTTTCAAGCGGGGGAGTGTATAGAAAGAATTTTTAACACGGGCATTATGCGTCAGCAAGAAATAAAGTTGTGATGGGCAATAATTAACAGGTTGCTTTAGTAAGGATGTTATTATGGAGCCACAAAACCAGTCAAATTATAAGATGCAAAGACAGTTGAACGGTTGGAATTGATGGAATCCTGTCCTGTCCAAGAATCAAGTCCCTGATTTTCTGCCGCATTGTTTAACAAAATGCGTGTGTGTAAGTATATATATATATATATATATATATATATATATATATATATATATTATTCAAGCAAGCTAGGGTTAATGTGGTTTTTATTATATGCCAGCAAAAACCAGCTAGCTTTAAGTGATTTACAAGCCCACCGACCCCCCCATCCAACAACTATGCTCACGGGATGGATTAGTTTATGTCATTTATAAGGTTTCCCTTGAAATATTTTATTAAGAACATTCCTCGCTACAAAGAGAAAATAGGATGGGAAAATCAAATGGCTTTTTGAAATACATAATAAGATTATAAATTTCTTAGATAGGAAGTTTTTCTTTGCGTCTGGATGCTTAGTAAATCTATGTTACTTTGATTTTAACTTATTTTCATGTTCAAATTCTTTAGATTTGATATTTTCACTAAATTCATATTATCTTAAATTTTGTTACTTTTCAAGCCCTAACATTTTAAGTCTCGCATGCTTGTCAGATCCTTTTTATTTAAGAATTTTTTTATATAAATAAAAATCTTAATAAAAAATTAACTCTTAAATTACCTTCCAAAACTTTTAATACATAATCTTTTATTAAAGATTTGAGAGATTTTGAGAAAGACAATCAATAAGAAAACATCTTATCTTTTTTTTAAAAAAAAAGAGACGATAGAGCTTTGTACATCTAAAATGATTTATAAAGAAAGGAAAAGGAATTTTGGGAATATCACCCGCAAAATAAATATTGCATGCTATTGGTTTTCCTAGGCCTTTTTTCTATTATATATTTATTTTTAGAATCTTTCTCTAAAATATTATTGTATATATCTTCTCAAAAAAAGATAATTATTTAAATATTAAAGAATTTTTAAACTAAAAAAAGTACCAACTATCAGTTACTTTAACGTGAGAAAATAAATCTAATTACTAGAATCAAGAAATTAATCGATTATTCAAGATAAAACTTATTCTCATGACACTTGAAAATTTTGGTACATCTTCAATTTTAACATACACTCCTTTTTTTTACTAATAATTTATTCTCTAATTTGTTAACATACAAAACATCCTTATAAACTACTTCTTTTATATATTTAAAGATTACTCCCGTAAAAACTCTTCATTATTTTTTAGCCGTAGATCAAATACAACGTCCTAAATTGTAAATAACGAAAAATGAACCCTTAATCTTCATCCAAAACATAAAGACATCACGAATTGAAAAATCTCAAAATCTCAGCGGCAACCCAAAGACAACATTGCAACACGATTCATTCTCTTGTAATATTCTCATTGATTTTGATATTTTTTTTACTAGCAAAAGATCCCTTTGTTTTGATTTAATTTTAACCGAGTTTAGCTTTTTATGTTTCAATATTTTATACTTTTCTTGTTGAGCCTTTTCAAGAAATTATAAATGAACTTGGCTTTATATATTTCTTAGATTTCATATATATTCCACATTCTTTTTTCATGCATTTTCAACTGAAATAACTTTCAAGAACAATCTTTTGATATGTTTTTAAAATTAATCATGTCAAAAAATTAATGGAAATGATTGATCCTTTTGGAAGGAAATTGAAACTCAAATATTAATAATAACAAGAAAGAAATTTTTGTTAATTTTGCTAAGGAAGGCAGTCAGAAGGAGCCGATTGACAAATGAATGAAACATGAAGGGGTCAATCAGTAAACAACAAAATTTAGTGAAGAAATTGATAGATGAGGGACAAAGATGAAAATGATAATGAAATTAAGACATCAAACAGTGGAAGAGTACGCAGAAGAAATAAGAATTTTGAGTTTTAAGACATCAACTCATCTTACCACTTCGATTCTTATAATCATTAACTTTAGGATCTATTTGATTAGTTGAAATATACATAAATTAGCCTAAACATTAACATTAATTAAAATTAAAAAAAAAGACAAGAGAAAGGAAAGTGCTTGCTCAAAAAAATGGCTGTCTCCGTCTCTGTTAACATGGTAAGAACTTTTCCCCTAAACCACTTCTTCTTCTATGTGGTTCGTTATATATGAAAATATATAGAACTAATAACTCTGATTGATTGTATTGTCTGAAATGAAGGGAAACGTACACATACAGTGGAGTTTGCAGAAGCTAAGAAGAGAAACCCAGTTCCCATCATGGCTGAATATATACAAGTAGCAGAAAAAAATAATAAGCATTAAAGTTTCTTGTCTTTTCAACCCCACCAATGAACCCCTCCTCAAAGATTCTCTCAAGTCTCAAGGTACTTGCTACTTTGTCTTCTACTTCATTTCCTCCTGCTTTTCATTCAAGTAATTGTTTTTTTATGGGATTGTTCTGGGACTTGCTTTCCTTCAATGGTTTTTCACTTTCAAATTTTATGGCGTTATTTTGAGGTCTGCTTGAAGGGTTCTTGAATTGGGTACCCTTCAGCAGATTATTGAAACGCGAAAAAGAGAAGATGTTAGAGAAGCAATTAATTTTTGTGTTAAAGAAAAAGAGTAGGAAAGAAGCTTACTTTTTGTCTGCAGATATGTTTTCTTGGAAATAGTGAATGTCCAATTAGAAATTTAGAATCCGTCCATTGTTTTAGAGCGTAGTGATAGATAAGAAGGCAAACAAAGGAGATGAAAGGGTGAGAGATGCTTTGTGCCGTATGGTATGGGGTTATTTATGTATTGTTACTAAATATTAAACGCATTAAAAATTATTTGAAATTTTTAGAATTTTGTTAAATAAATCTAGAGTTATTTAGAAATTTATTATTTAAAGATTTAATTTTTTTTAATTTTGAATAATTTTTTAAAAACTATATTGTTATAAATCACAGACCATCTAATTATTCGGTGTTCAATTTCTATTGATAATTCACAAGAATCCATGAAAAATCTTCTAAAACTCTATTTTGAAGAAAGAGATTGTTATGCTAGCTTTACTATTGTATTTTTAAATAGTTTTTTCTGTCTAATAAACAACCACTTTACATAAAAGGTATAACTTATTATTTATAGAGGAATCTAAAAAACCATATAAATTGGTAAAATATTAATTTTTCTTTTGAATAATATTCATATATTAATTCAGAACAAGTTTATAAATTAACTCAATCAAGTTCTTTTTCAATTTTTTTAGGTCTAGAAATATAATCCCTATATTAATTATATTCTAGTTTTTATATATATATATAGGAATATTTTAATTAAGTATGACTTGATTAAAAATATTTTAGAAATTAAAAACTAGAATATATATATACAGAGGAATAATGATATCAATCTCCAGTTGGCAAATTAAATTCTTATATTTGTTCATTAAGCTGATGGCGTTTCAAGAACCTATTAGTATACGCAAAATCTAGGTTATTGCAAGCAAACAAAACCATAAATGGAGAATTATAAGAGGTTCTTACAAATATATATTAAATAAAAGAAAAGAAAGAAGATCAAACCTGGAACGGATCGTTCTATATAGCGGTGGTTTAGTGCCGATAAAAACAGATAATAAAAAGATAATGGACTACTTCTGATGATGAAAACCTAAAGGAGGGGAGGATTAAAAACAAGTTCTTCATTGCTTTTGCATGGGTGCGAATATGCATGACTGTTATGATCGAATATAAATGACTTCGAGAAGAATAAAACAAGTTTTTCATTACTTATGCATGCATAGGCTCCGTATACATGACTGTTTTATTTTTTTGAAATGTGATTTTTTACCCATCCAGAGAGCAGCATAGTTTTAAAACCCGATTTCATGGTATGGGATAGGATCCGGGTTTCAGCGGATCATTGTTTTTCTCTTCTTGACATATTCTCAAGTAGATGAAATTAATTTAACCTGGAGAAGCGAGAGCAAAAGGTCGGTACTGAACGAGGGAGCATAAGCAGCAGGGAACGCTGCTGCGTGTTTCCGAGTGGCTTTGCCTTGATCATCTTCTCTTGAATCATCCTGTCCTTCTACTTTAACAGGAACTACGGAGGCTGCTTCTTCTTCGTCAATGATATATTTTCTCTGTTAAGTTCCATTTTTTATGCAGCCTCGTGGTGTTCCAGTGGAGCAAGTAACAAACACTACAACAAGTGAGGAGTCCATTTGATAATGAAATAAATGGATGGATTTTTTCTTACTTTCTTGTATAAAGAAAAGAATGATCAAAGTCATTGAAAATTGAATGTTTGAAGAACATTTTGAGCAATTTGAAAATCGTTCCTTTCAACCGTGAGAGATGATGCCGTTTTAGTGGGAAGCCGCCGTAATAAAACGACGTCGTTCCTATATTAAGAAGCCCCCGTCTCGTACCTTTTCCTTCTGTTTACATGGCAAGACTCGATTGGCTCGTAAGCCGGGCCTAAATATAAGTATGAATTGTTTTTTGTTAAAACAAAAACATAAAAGCCCGCCCCTAAAAACCCAGCAAAATCTCTCTCTCTGCCCCCTCCTTCTTCAAGCTTCACCTAGTCAGTGTCGACGGCAGTTCCCCATTCGTGAAAAATCAAGCAATTCTCTCTCAATTTGTTTCTTACTGGCTTAGGTAACTTCGTGGGACGATTTCGTTGAGCGATCCGTGCAGCCGATTCCAATTCTGTACGGTACTTTCTCCCTACTTTTTTTTTTCTTTAAATTGCCTTCTGTTTGGTTGCGTAGAAGAAAATTAGAGGAAACAGAGCCAATTTCTATTCCTATTTCATGATTTCCCTCTTGGGCTTGACGTATTAGTAACGCATCGTAGTAGTGTAGTCGAGGAAGAAGACGTTTTGTTTTTTTATTTATTTATTTTCCTAGGACCGAGTTATTTAATTCTATTTTCTCCTTTATTTAACAAATTTTACGCATTTTCTGTAACATATCCGTTCTTTATATTCTTAAAAAAAACAAGATAATTGTTTGGGAGTTATAACAACTATTATGAATTGATTTGATTTCAGGTTTTTGTAAAATCACATCTTTTTTAGTTTTCGTCTCTTTACATGTTAAGCCTTAAATATTGTTTTCTAATGCTGAAAGGAAAGAAGGAATTTAGGTTTTTTTTTTTTTTTCAAGTAAGAGGCCATTTACTATGCTGCATATAATTTGTACAGTTAATATCCATCTTGAATATATTGGATCAAATCAATACCTTTAGTTTTAGTTTCAATAAAGGGATTGGTTTGATTCAATTTACATAGAGGATTTGATATCAAATGTAAAAATAGAAGGATCTTGCTTGATTTTTGGTTTGCCTGTGCATGATTGTGGGATCTCACTGTATCCAATGTTGTGGGTGCATTGAAAAGATCACACATATTTTTTCAACTGTAAGAACAAAATATTATTGGTACTTAGTAATGTTAAAAATGATCTCATACATCTTTAATCTAAGTTTCATACTTGTATTGTTGGTACTTCCAGATTCACATATATTAAGTGCATGTCACCAGTGTTTTTCACTTGAAAATGCATCAAAATGATTTATTTTTTTCATTTTTGATATCAGCTAGTCAAAATCACAAAAAACATTAAAAAGAAAAGCATCAATTTGATGTTTTCTCAAAGTAAACACACTTTTAAAAAGCACCCAAAAGTAGCGGTTGCCGCACTCCCAAACAGGTTCTAAAGCTTGAATTGAAAAAAAGATGTAATTTAGAATGGAAATACCAATAATTTTGTCCCCTTCAAGTAAGATAGTACTATACTGTTTGTGAATTCGCACTCACATGACTATACAGCCAATGCATAATTTGAGCAAAGTTGGTCTAATATAGAAGGGAATATTCCATGAAGGTTTTAAATCATAGGTTAATTCCTGAAAATAAATTTTTTATAATTGTTTTTAAATGTAAAAGAATGGGTAAGCCATGATAAATAAAATTTTTATACATGACTAAATAAAGTTGTTCAATACTAATATAAATAAGTTCTGTTGGGTCACAATATTTTTATTTTTTTAAGTAAATAAAGCTATTTTAGAATAAATTTAAAATTTAGCTATATTTGTGGGTGTCAAATATTGAAGTAAACTAATTTTATTTATTTTACTAGTTGGTCTCTCTGCTTTCCTTCCCCCTCAAAATGGCAACACCACCTGTACTACCACAACTCCCAACCAGCTTCGAAGCAAATCCTCCTCCAATGGGGCCAACACCGCCGCAGCAGCCACCAGGAACAGACATGACAGGGATATGCTTTAGGGACCAGCTTTGGCTAAACACATATCCTCTCGATCGAAACTTAGTCTTTGATTACTTTGCTTTGTCCCCTTTCTATGATTGGACTTGTAATAACGAGCAGCTTCGGTCGCAATCCATTCACCCCCTTGATCTCTCCCACTTATTGTAAGTACTTATAATTCAATTGGGTATCGTTGACTTTCATGTTTTAGTGTGTAGAATTTGCAAATTTGGATGAATGAACTTGCTTCTTTTTTTTTTTGTAAGGAAGATGACAGGCACAGAGTATATGTTGAGTGAAGTGATGGAGCCACATTTGTTTGTTTTTCGAAAACAGAAGAGGGATAGTGCAGAGAAAGTTACCCCAATGTTGACTTATTATGTGTTGGATGGGTCAATATACCAAGCACCACAGCTTTGCAGTGTGTTTGCAGCTCGAGTTGTGAGTCTTTTGTGTTAGTTTTCTTTTGGGTGTTTGTGATTTGCCCACAATAACACTACCATTAGCTCATTCATGATTGATTTTAATAGGATTTGCATATTAAACATGGTTATAGGAATGATTTCTTGAAAGAAAAGGCGAGTCTTTTTGGTACAAAGAAGTTTAGAGTTAAATTCATTGCATCCCAAGTAGCACATTCAGGGAGGAAGTGTTAAAATGAAATAGAATCTGATGTAGGATGTATAGATAATGTTATTCTTTGTGATCCAAGTTTGGCTGGAGAGCATATTCATAGATTGTACTCTCGGCAAATGATTAAAGTATTAATGGTTGGATGATATAATGTAGCAAGATGATACAATGTTGTTGTTTACACAACATAATCCCGGAGAGTGTTTGGGATTGCGGTTGGATCATGTTTTTGAAAAAAATTGAAAATATTTTTAGCTTTAATTTTTTTTTTGTTTTGAACTGCTGATGTCAAAAATGAATTTCAAAAAAATAATAATAAAATTTTATTTTGATACATTTCCAAATAAAAAATACTTTGAAATGTAATCTCTACCACATTCCCAAAACGCACTTAGTCTTAAGTAATTGTACCCATATGGCAGGGACGGGCTTTGTATTATATATCAAAGGCTTTTGGTACTGCTGCATCAAAGTTGGAGAAGATTGGATACGGTATTGCACTACTACTCACCTTTTCTCTTTTATCTCGTAGTGATGAGATTAGTTTTGTTATTGAAGGTTATATATCATGTTTTCAGTTTGAATGAAATGCATCCCTGGGTTGTCTTTTGGAGGGTTTTTTTTTTTTTCCAAGTAATTGACAGCTTGTTTTGTTTGTTTCAAAATGAAGTTTCAGTGTTGATATTTCACATTATCAGATTTGATGATTTCCATCTGAATAATTTGTGGGGTTTTCACATGAATAAATGAGTTATGTATTTGAAGTAGCATTTTCTATGAGATGACTCTGTTTTTTGTAGCATTATATGTAGTCAGTTTGGTTTGCAAAATTGGTTGCCATTTCCCATTTTCCTATCAATTTTAGTTATCATGGTGGTATTTTCTCATGACACTTGACATTGTTCACTAAATATTCCAATTTGCTGGATGATTGATTAACTAAGTTGCAGATTGTTCACTAAAGGTTGATATAACACAGCTTATATATCCTAAATTCATATTCCACATCAATTTCAACCAATTTCTAAAGCAGTGTAGATGCATAACCTTTTCCTGCAAAACAACCTGTAATACTGGTCATATGAACCTGCATTTTCATTTAGAGTTTTTTGCATGGTGCATGAAAAGTCAACCCATACCTTTGTATCCGTAATGCTCTCTAGACAATGGGAGATGATAGAATTTTTTTATTACAAGTGTTGTCTACTGCGTTTCCCAATACTTATTTTTTTGGCCTTGGTCTATTGGCACCCCTAACTCCAAGCCTAACTCCAAGGGTGATAGTGCTGAACAGAAAGCTATTCCTATTTTTTGTGTGTGCTCTTGTGTAATAGGTATTATTGTGGCCCTTCTTTGACATCATTATCATGTTCGAGTTCATTATTTTAATTCTTATGTGATTTCTGATGCAGTTGATTCTGAAAATGAGGGCGCTGCTTCTGAATCAAAGACTGGTAAGGAAGTAATTGACTTCAAGGAAGTTAAGCGAATAGATCATATTCTTGCCTCCTTACAGCGCAAGGTAACTTTTGACATATCTGACCAAAATGTGTGGTCCTGTAATAAAAGATAATACAAGTATAGGACAAGAAAATGTCCATTATTGTTAAAAGTTAGCACATCATGGCTTTATGTACAGTCATGATTCTTTGTGATGATTTGGCCTTGACAGTTATTGCATCCATAATGATGAAAAATGTATGCTTATAAAGCTTTTATTTTCATGGCGTTCTTCTTGTTATTTGTTGTTTACTTCCTTGTCCAATCACCCATCATTGCTTACTTTAGCACCAGATCTGAGGGTTGTGAAATGATATTAGATACCAATTGATGATTTCTTTCTTTCCTTTTATTTTCTTTGCAGTTACCACCAGCCCCTCCACCACCATCTTTTCCTGAAGGCTATGTACCCCAACCAACTACAGAAGATGAGAAAGGCCCCGAAACCCAACAAGGAGGAGAGCCACAACTTCCTACTGTTGATCCGATCATTGATCAAGGTCCTGCCAAAAGAATGAAATTCTGAAAGTGGTCTTTTCTTTATTTCAGCGGATAATCGAGTAATGTAGAGAGCAGAAGCCATCATCTCGAAGATGATAGGAGATGTCTTCAGTGGAAGAAGCTTTCCAATCATCTTTATGCCTTTTAATCTGGTCGTAAGTTACTGTTTAACAACACAACATGATACTAATTATGTAATTTGAGTGTACTGTTTAAATTCAAACCAGTTCCCCTCGCTATACATGATAAAACTAAGGTTTCCTCAAATTCTGGGTTGGCTAAAAGAAACGTTCTTCCCATGGTAGAGGGATGTATAACAGTACCACGAAGGTGGTCCGGTGGTATATAACTTTCGGAAGCGAATGAATTTTATTTACGGTATGAGAAGTAGATGTGAGCATGTTGTGGGGACTGACATCACTCGTTATGGGCGAGCGTGTTTGGATGTTGCACTAGCAGATGCCTGCCATGTTGTGGACAAATATTTTTTTGTCCAAAGCAAGTTACAGAGTGCTGTGATGCCAGGATAAAAAAAAATGGTTGAAATATTAGAGTTGAAAGGTATTAAGTTGTAACAACTCACAGTGATTTGTGTGAAGAAAGATATAGTATTTTTATTATATAATTTAGTTTTTTTGTTAATAAAAAGTAAAAAAAAATTATAAAGTTAAATTCTTTACTAACTTAATATTAAAAAAATCAATAAAGATAATTTTGGAAGGAAAAAAACTTATGAGAAAAAACATTGTAGTAATTGACAATATTTTGTGAGGAAAATTACAGTGTTTTGTGAGAAAAGCTATAATATTTTTCTCATATGATTTAGCTTTATTGTAATTATAATTTTTAACCAACTCAATATTCAAAAAAAAATCGACAGATAATTTTGGAAAAAAAAATCATAAAAAAAATCATATAAGAAAACATTGCAACAATTCACAGTGTTTTAAAGAAAAAAAAATTACAAAGCTAAATTCTCAATAAGATCAATATTAAAAAAATAAAATCGAAAGAGATAATTTTAGAAAAAAAAATAGGGAAAAAAACCATGTTGGAAACATTGTAACAATTCATAGTGTTTTGTGATGAAAGCTACAGTGTTTCCCCACATGATTTAACTTTATTTGTAATGACTTGTAATTGTTATTTTCAACCAGCTCAATATTAAAAAAATAAAATTGACAAAAATAATTTTAAAAAATCATAAAAAAAACCATGTTAAGAGACACTCTAACAATCCACAGTGTTTTGTGAGGAAAACTACAATGCTTTCTCCACATGATTAAACTTCATTACAAAGTTAAATTCTAACCAGTTTAATATTAAACAAATAAAATTGACAAAGATAATTTTGGAAAAAAATATTACAAAAAAAACACAAAAGAAACTGGAAAAAAAACTATATGGAAAAAAACACTATAGTAACTCACAGTAATTTGAGAGGAAAGTTATAATGTTTTTCTCATATATTGTAACTGTAATTTTTAACCAGCTCAATATTAAAAAATAAAATTGAAAAAGATAATTTCGGAGAAAATCATCAAAAAACAAAAATAAAAAAAAACCATGCGGAGAAACATTGTAGCAATCAACAATGTTTTAAAGAAAAAAAATTACAAAACTAAATTCTCAATCAGCTCAATATTAAAAAAAATAAAATCAACAAATATAATTTTAAAAAATAAAAAAATAAAATAGAAAAGCCATGTGGAAAAACACAATAGCAATCCACTGTATTTTAAAGGAAAAAATTTACAAAAGTGAAATTTTTAACCATCTCAATATTAAAAAATTAAAATCAACAAAGATAATTATGAAAAAAAAAGAAAGAATAAACAAAAAAAAAAGACAAAAGTTGAAAAAAAATGAAAAAGTAAAAAAAAAAGAATTCATTGTAAATTACTATTGTAATCCACAATACATTGAGTGTGGGTGAATAGTACTTTCCTCGTACCTTTTAGTTTTTAAAGGAAAAAAATTATAAAGCGAAATTTTTAACTAACTTAATATTAAAAAAGTAAAATCAACAAATATAATTTTGAAAAAAAAAACAAAAAAAAGAGGGAAGTTTGGAAAAAAAAGATGAAAAAAAAATGAATAAGTAAAAAAAAAAAGGAAAAAAAGAGGAATACAGTATGGATTACTATTATAATTCACAGTATATTAAGTGTAGGTAAACAGTAAATTCTCCACACCCTTTGACTTATTATTTAATATATTCCTACTATAGCTTCTTCTCTATACTTAAATGGTTTGTTGGATTTCAGGTTTTTTGGTGAAAAGAAAAAAACACGGATAAAGATATTCTATAATAAAAATATCAAAGTAGTAGTTTTTTTTTTTCATTTAAGTATTGTTTGGTTATTATTTTAAAATAAAAAGATAAAAATAATAAGAATAGAACATGTTTGGTTGAAAACAAAGAGACATAGATACAAGATAAATGAATATTTAAAATAATTTTAGAGTAGATTTTTATACTTTTAAAGCATGAAATGCATGAAAATATATTATTTTTATTTCCATTATCTGTCTTTAATATTCCAAGACAACAATCAAACTCTATTTTATTTATCAATTATCTATAACCAAAGATAAATAATAAATACACAGAAGATAAAATTAGCTACCTGGTAGCAACGTGGATGGTGTGGATAGTGGTGGACCATTGTGGAGAAAAATTGTCTACATAATTTACAATTAATTGTTGTTATTGATTAGGCTAAAGAAGAAACGAAAGATCTATCGATTCCTCCATCCCAATTTGGGCATTCATGTACATAGATATTGCTAAATCTTTCACCCACTAATTAACATAATATATATATATATATATATATTATTTGATGATAATCTAGCAGAATCAAATCGAGTAACATAAGCTCAATTAAGATTTCCTTGCCCCCCAAATGATATAATAATTAATTTGTTCATGCAAATATACATAAGAAATTAATGAGTTGCATAGCAAAAAGGGAAAGGGTAATATATATAGCTACGAGTCTTGTTTGACGTGGATAGTGCTTGTGAAGTATGCATCAACTCTTTTTGAATGGTAGTGACAGCCAAACACCCCTTTATCTTATGTCTTTTTTCTTCATGGAAAGGCTGTGACCATTGCTTTGTCCTCATGAATTGAACTCCCATATGTGTTAGGCCCCAGAATGCTTTGTTGTTTTCAGTATTTTTGTTTCCCAGCTAACATTATTTAATGTGACAAACAGGCCGGCGAAATGAGTGCATAATGATGGTGGGAGGGAGGAAGAGCAGAATATGGACAAATATTTTATGAGATAAATGGGAAGTTGAGCCTCCCACTTGCTAAAACGGGCAAGTAGCTCGCTAGAGCTAGACTCATGTGGCCAAGTGGAATAAAGTTCAAAGTTGTCATCCGCACATTCACAGTGAATAAAGATAGCAACATCCATGCATTTGGCCATATCTTTCTGAGCTTTAAACCTTGACGACTCAGGCTGGCTGGCTAGCCAGGGTTTTGATGATCATCATTCTCTATTGACCGACCAGGTGGAGGCATGCATACGTGCGACACTTGTCTTCTGATTATTGTTCATGCATGCTTGTAAGAATTGATCTCGTCTCCCTTCCAATCAGGAGCCACCCAGCCTACTGGATCATTCCTTGTCATGTGTCACACTTTGGTCCCTTTTGCCTGCCCACAGCTAGCCCAAGTGAAGGATCCCAAACCATGTTTACATTTTTCCAAAGGAGTGCACGACATGTCAAGAAGTCGGTCATTTCACGATATATATATATATATATATATATATATATATATATATATATATATATATATATATATATATATATATATGATGCAGACTGCATTAGCTTAGTGAAGAGGACACAAAGTAATTGCATTTATTATTGATATTATTAATTATAATTTGTTTGAAAGCAGAATGCATCATCAAATAGAGAGCCATAATGAGGTAGGAGATCTCATAATTATTAAAAACCATGCACCCAATTTCCTAATATGGAAGTAAACTATATATTTTCCAAGCACATTAATGATCCATGGAAACCAATATTTTTCTTACTTGGCAGGGGGGAGTACTTGTATAGTTAATTAAGGCAAGTCAATGTATATTATTACCAGCTCTATGCATAGTCTAATTAATACATGATGACTATAGTTTCTTTTGGGCAGCAAGTCAATACATATCCACCAATAGAACTAGTTAATAGGTTGTGGAGAAGCAACTGCTGAGCAGAGCGTAGGGGCAGGTAAATGTTAATATATAATTCAGCGACCGTGTTCCTTTTTTTTATATATATATATATAAAAGAATTTTTTTAAAAATTAAATTATTTTTTTTTATGTTTTTAAATTGTATTGATACGTTAATATAAAAAAATTAAAAAATATATTATTTTAATATATTTTCAAGTAAAATACACATTAAAAAAATAATCGCTACTATAATACTAAATACTAAATGAGATCTTTATATATGCTTTATTATGATAATTTTATGCGACTGTGGTTTGATAAAAATAAATATAAAAAACTGTAAATTATAATTATTTAATAACAAATATGTTTTTTTAAAAGAATCAGTTGAATCCATGTGCGTATAAAACTATTAAATATTACTAAAAAGGTTGGGGTTAAACAGAAGTTCAACTATTGATCACCGCGTTACTAATTAAGGGCAGAGTGCATCGAGCCAGGGAGAACATTCTTTGGGGTTATATAGTTAAATAAGGGTTAACTTATTCATTAATTAAGATGATGATGGCGATGATAAAATGATAACAAACACTATATATATATGCCTAAACTTTAATAACTTTATATATATATATGCTTGCCGTCATGGTTTAATTATTATTATTATTATTATTATTATTATTATTGTATCTCATCATGGTTGGTTTCAACAACTTTTTGATCCTTTTGTCTTGTTCTTATTATTACAAAGGCTAAATTCAAAGATTCAAACTAAGTGATTGTTTTGTCCGCATTAATTGCTTCTTCTAATCTTCTTTGAGATATTTGATTGGCTTTATCTAATCAGACACTTACTGTACAGGAGATGTCGATCAACGATTCTTAACACCCTCGCTTCCTTACATTGAATTAAGATAGAGGTTAGGGTTCAAAGAAGATATTTAGGTTGTGTCGGTTATTGTTTCAATATAATATACATAAATTATTATTATATACTTAGAAAATAGACCTGTTTAATTCTTGAATAATTCAGAGTAGGAATATATAAATATGTCTTAAATGTTTTTATATATATTTTCCATCCCCAAACAGTAGTAATCAAATATTATTTTAAAATGTTAAAATCTAAAATCTCAATAAATTGAAAAAAAAAGAAACAAGTTAGAATATTTCAAGAGATTCTATTCTATTTTTATCAATCTTGTGTGAACCAAAAATGACCCTTTAATTTGTTTAAGGATTATATCTCTTTTTTTTTTTTTGATGAATATATGATACTATCTAGTTTTGCTTGATATTACAATGGGTTCCATAGAATAATATCAAAAGCCATACTTGGTCTATTTAAAACACTTTAGTGATTAATACAATTCTATTTACTTTATAAGAAAAATAAGACTCATATGACTATTTTTGTGCTACTTCACTCCTATCTACCCCGAGGTTAACTCTTCGATTGCTATCCTTTTACCCTAAATCAAACCCTAGCAACCTATTTGGTATCCTCAAAACAATAACAAAGCCTTATGTCATACCTCAAAAGTTCCAGCATCTATTGCAATGTTCAGGTTTGCTTTGTCAGAGGTTCCTTTTCAGTGTAATTTTTGGAGCTGTACACTCCAATGAGTGTGCAAAAGTAGTTTTTTTGGAGAAGAAAAAGGGTGAAATTGAGAATAAAGTTGGAGAATTTAGAAGTCAACAATAATATTTATACTTTTTATGAACTTGTTAATCATGATTTTGCAAATTTTGATCGAATTTACTAATTTTGAACAAATCAAATTTAATTTTACTGGTTTTTAAGCTTTCAGTCCATATTTGCACATTAAATATTTATATTGACTTGTAAATGGGATTTTAACAATAATAGTTTACTCTTTTAACTAAAATGTGATTAATTGTTTTAATATGTGTTTGATATTTTAATAGTTTTATAAATTATAAATTATAAATTATTTTTTAAAATTAAAATTTCAAAAGAGAGTTTTTAATTTATTTTATATAAAATTGTGGTATATATTAATTAAGTAAATATTTTTAAAATTATGATTGAACAAAATACACTCCCAAGCTTACCTTAATAATCAAAATGTAGAACATCTCATCTCATCTCATCTCATCTCATTTTATTTTTGTTAAAGAGTTGAAAGACTAGTAACGTGAGAATGATTGAGAAAGACATTCTTACCTTTTCTATTTTCTGTCTTGGGATCTCAAAATGTTTGTGTCAAAGCACAAGAAGAGAGGAGAAGAGAAGTGAAGTGAAGTGAAGTGAAGTTGAGGTTAAAGCATGGAGGGACAAAGAGTCAAAAGTTAGGGGGTGTTGGGGTGCCCGTGTTAGGCGCCAATCAAGCACATACACACACAGTTGCCACCATAAAAAAGGCAAACACTCTTTTTACTAGCTAACAATAACAAATTAACAATAAATCCTCTATAAACAGAAAGTTTTACTCTTTGTTCTAAACAAAGCAACAAATTTTCTTTCGAACCTTCTAAACTTAACAACTCTCTCTTCCTTTTCTTTTTCTTGAATTTTTTTTTCTTATTAGAGAATTTAGCCTTGTTTTGTTAAAGTTCTTCGTTCTTGATCCTTGATTTTTGACTCCCTTTTTCCCTCTCTATATTTGGCTTCACTTTTAGTTCAGTTGTGACTTCCTGTTACTACAAGTATAAAAAGCTTTGATGGTAAGACAGTTTTCTCTCTCTCTCTTTCTTTAGTATGTTTTCAATTTACTTGTTGAAAATGGCGCCTTTTCCTTTTGGGTTGTTTTGTTTCGTTGCTTGGAGATGTTAACATACTAACATGTGCAAAAAGTTTGTTTCTTGTAGTCTTGAAATTCTATGATGTATTTTCTTGTCAAATATAGCTAACTTTCAAAAAGCTGTTGAATTGGGCACAAATTTTGGGCATTTGTTTGTTTTGTTGAAGTTTGGACCTTTGATCTTATTGATTTCAAGTACAGTGGAAAAAGGATAAAAAAAGGGGATGTCTTTACTTTGCTTCATGGGCTTTAGGTTGCTTGTTTTTGTTTTAAAACTGATTTTGGAGACACTTTACTCACAATCTTTGTCCAATTTTCTACTGCTGTAATAATTAATTTAATGGAATTCATTTGCATTTTTTTCATGTTCATTTTCCAATCCTATGAGTTATTTTGGATTTGCTTGCAACCAACCTATCATTTTGTTGGGGTTGCTGCTTCTTCTGCAAGGCTATTTCAATTCTGTTTGAACCCAATTGCCCTTTTCCTTCACATTTCTCTTTTAAAGTTTTATTTCATGTGTGATGGGAAAAAGCACATCACTTTTTCCTTTTATAAGTTATAGTTGTTGCATACCACTTTTGCATTTTTCCTTTTTTCAGAATGGGGAAGATAGTGAATTATGTTGTGTCATGCTTTTCTTGTGATTCAGTTACTTTTATTGGTTTCGTCTTTTTATTGACTCTTTCTCTCATTGAATTCTTATCTCCCTTTTCTGTGCAGAAATTACTTGAAGTTTTGACCAGTTTTCCAATCTTCTAATTGGGGACCAGGTGACTTAATCTATCTCTTACTGTTGTTTGGTGATGAAATGTGTTAGGAGAAGGATATTATATGTAGGTTGAAATTGTTAACTACAAACAATCTTTTTCAAAAGCTTTTTGAGAGTTCTAGCAAGAGTTATTTGAAGACTGCTCGTGAGTGACCTACTTCTTGTGCTTTGTTGGTTGGGAAATTTAATTACTTCATTTGTGGCTCGTTTACTGCTAATCCTCCACTTTTCCTTGTGATTGCTGTCTGCATTCTATGAAACTAATCGCTTCCTTCATCCTTCGTACAATTTCATGCCACGGGAATCAATACCCTTATTGTGTTATGAATCACTGTTGCAAGAGGGATCATTTTTGCCGAACAACTTGTTTGTACTGCAGTAACTGACTTTCTGTTCCTTGAATTCGTGTACACAGTAACTATTAGGATATGGGATGTCTGGTGTCTACCCCGCAGGATTCAGGTGGAAATAGAAGGAGACCGGGGAGTATAGGGGAAGTTTCTGTTTACGTACCTGGTTTTCGGATACCAAAGCCCGTTGATTTCTCTCTGTCACTTGGTGATCAATTGCCTAAGAATTTATTGGAACGCCTATCTGCTTTGAGAACTCGTGTTGTTGTTATGGCTAGCCAAGAAGCACCAACAGTTTCAAGAACAAGGAGAAAAAGTGCTACACAACATGGTAGGTTGTAATAATACCAGTGCAGATTGATAGATCAGCAATAGGTGAAGTTGTTGGAATTTCAATGTTATTTGTTGTCTGCAGGAGGTTCAACATTGGCCGATCTTCACCAGGCTCTTCAAGACTACTTGCCTGTTCTGTTGGGATTAGTTAAAGATGGAAGCCAGCTACAACACAACGTGCAATTTGCGTGGATGAATCAAGAAGATGAAGCAGAGGTGGGTGGGAGTGTGCTCTAGCTCATCTATTTACTATCAGTTAAAATCTTCTGTTTTATAGTTTGCACTTCCTTCTGAGATGGAGAATTATTGATTTGATATGTACTTTGGAATTTTGTAGGAAACAGCCATTTCTAATGCATGGTATGAGGTGTTGTCAGTTTTGCATTTGATGGCGATGCTATCATTATCACAGGCCAACTTGCTACTTCTTCCAAGAACATCTTGTGATGGTTATCAGCCAAAAGTATCGGAAGGTAGTTGTTTTCTATAAACTTTATGTGAATCGAGTGATGAAGCTTGTTGTGTGTGACATTTCTTAATAATTTTATTTCTAGAATTGATAACTCATTTTGCAAACATAAGGTCTTGTCCTTGTCCAGCAATTTGGAGAGTGACTGCTGGGTCAGGAAGCCATTTATGATATTTCTTATACTGTCTATCTGGATCTTGGCTATAATAGCATTCTCGGTGTAATTTGTTTTAATATATACAAAAAAAGAGAGATTGATTGGTGTGGCGGACAGAGGTGTTGATCTAATTAGTGACAGAAATGTTGGTGACAGTTTAGTTCATAAATATGCTTTTCAGAATCTACTGTCCTAATTAAGTATGGGCATGCAATTAGAACAGCAGGATATTTCTTATGCATTTCAGCATATAGCCTCCAATCAATTAACCAGCCATCTAACTTGAAGACCACATTTAAAGAGTATACTTAATTTGAGTAATAGATAGAGGGGTGTGAAATGAAACCTAAAAAACTTAATTGCTCCAACTCAATATGCCATATGAGATTGAAAGACGAAATACCATTATTCACTTTTGGTCTTACAAGTGCATGGCCCTAGATGGGCAAATTTGGTGATAATTCTATCCTTTAGCATCTGCGTGATATATATATATATATATATATATATATATTGTTTAGATTTTTTGTATTTTATAAGCAATATTTTTTAATAATACAATTTCTAAACCAGGGAAGATTGCTTCGACTTTGATAGTAATTTGAAAACCACAGTGAATTGGGAATGTTACCTTGTTTGGAAGGAGTTTTCCATGTGTTTCAGACAGCTGCGTCAATGATTCAGAAAAATATCTTGCTAATTGATCTAATCATATTTGATGTAGATGAATTCATGCACATATGCTCAGTTGTTACCTTTCACTATGCTTCACATTAGATCTCCACTCATCCTGTTACAAAAGTTTAATTTTGCTCATTTATTTTTGCGAATCTGTCACAGAGAATAGGCGAGCATCAATTGATATTTTCTTGAAGGCTGCAGGGTATCTGGATTGTGCTGTTCGGCATGTGCTTCCACAATTTCCTACTTCACTAAGGTTTGCATAGCTGAAAGACTTGTCAAGAGTGGAATTGCTCATGTTTCATTATATTTGTCTTCATTGCATATCCAATCTGACTTGAATAACTATTGCTTCCAGGGAAGATTTACCAGTGGACCTTGCAGAAGGTGTTCTTAGAGCACTTTGTCTTCAAGCATTGGGACAGGTAGTGACTTATTTTCCTTTATGGTTTTGTTTGATGAAGTCAGAAATTCTGTCCATGATATCCTTGACATGTATGAATGGCGGTTGCACATGGAGACTATCTAGAAGATTTTAGATGAAACTTCTCTTTTTACATCTTTCTTGATTACCAATACATAAGTTGGCTACCCACTAACTGATATCAATCATTTTCTTGCATTGTTGATATATATGACTCCAACCCCTCTTCTTTTTAGGCTTGTAGCACATAAAGGACATATTAGGAGCCAGAAACCTCTTTGGGCAGTAAAATTGCGATGATGATTTGTTGGAAAAACCCCTTTTAGCAGTTGACATGTTCAGAATGATTAAGATTCCCACCTTCCCCACTTTTTGTTTGGAGTTGTCTCTTTGAGCTGCTAATTCATATAGACAGAATTCTCTTTTACAGTTTTCAGATCACCTCCTTTTCTTGTTTCCCTCTGTTTTGGTTAAATATTCTTTTTACTGTCTTATGGTCTTTCTATTCTTTCCATCTGATGCAGGGTGTTGATATCCAATTAGGAATGGCAATCGATAGTGCCAAAGCTACTCTTGCAGTGAAGCGAAGGCTTGCTTGTGAGATGGTAAAGTACTGGCAGCAGGTATGAGGGCACTAACTGTGTTCATCCTGACAAATAAATAAATTATAAACTCAGTTTTTGTACAAACAACAGTTGTGTATTGATTACAAATGGTTCCCTTGTAGCTTCATCTTTCTTTTTCTTTATTGTTTTCTTGACAGGCTCAAGATAATATAATGAACCTTCCACTAGCAAATGGTTGGGGGGAAAAGCAGCGGCTCTTCATAAAGTGGAAATATGTGGAGGCAAAGGTATGCAAAAATTGCTTTCATTTCTTTGTTTCCTCTCTGTATTTTGTCATCATTCACATTAGACGCTGTCCTTCCTGTTGCTGTCAGATCTTAAAACTACGAAAATGAAAGTGTGTATTCTCCCAATGCAATGTTGTGCAGAAAACATGAACTAGTAATAATTGAACCAACCATCTAATTCGCAGCATTTGATTGGCATTGGAATAGGGATATTAATGCTGCCTTAAACACAATGAACTTAACTAGCTTCCTTTCTTCTTCTTACCCTACTTCTTTGCTTCCCATTTTCACCTTTTTCCACATCAATGATCAAGTGATTGGTAAAACAAGCTGAATTGCACTCAAGAAACTGTGCTTGCTGTAACAACTCTCAAATTTCCCTTGACCTTTAATCTCATGACAGCCTGACATATTTTCTCCTGATTCTTGAGTGCTAAACAAATGGTTTTGATCAAAACTGATCAGTAACACCTAACCATCTTGTCCACTCAGAATCTTCCAACACACACACACACACGGGCTCGTGCACACAAGAGCAACCAGATAACAAAAATAATTTGTCTTTATGTCATTTAACCTTCCCACAGCGTGAGACTTATTGCAATTTGGATCAGCAGGCTGAAATTGGTTTAACATATTCTCACTGTTGACTTTTCTAGCCATTTACTTGTTGGCTCGTACTTTGTTGCTCATTCCCTGCTGTAATTAGATAATATGTTTTCTTGTGTTTATTTTAAAATCCTTTCTATTGTATTTTCCTTTTCATAGCTATCAATCAAAATCACCTTTCTTGTAGTAATGTTGTTTCACCAAACCAGGCTGCAGCATACTATTATCATGGTTTAATCCTTGATGAAGGGAACACAGAAAAGTCTCATGGGATGGCTGTAGCTGCTTTGCAAGCTGCAGATGAGTATTTTAAAGAAAGTAAACGATCATGTGAGGCATTCAATGCAGCTTCTCCTTTGTCAAGGTAATGCATCTACCGAAGTCCCTCCAGCTCATTACCTTCATAACTTGCCTTTCTGTGATGAGCAATGCTGTGGATACTTTGTCATTTTATTTTATGGTCTAGTTTGTTTGTTGTTCCCCCCCCCCCCCCCCTCATAATCTCAATATAATGCAAGTTGTTAGGGGATCTTAATCTTCACTAAAAGAAAGCAGAAATGAATTCATTTTTTCTTGATCTCATTGCATGCTACAAGGAAGTCTATGATACTATTCAAAAAAACAAACCGTTGCTAGGATTCTTAGCTGTTAATGCTTCAGCGTCTTGGCATGTCTATGGAATTGTTAACGCTCTACCTTGTTGTTTCCATGGGCCTTTGCATTAGGACTTGGATTTTCTTAATTATGTGACTTTTCTTATTGAATTCTATGCGAGTGACTGTTAATGCTCTACCTTTTCTCACTGACTGACAACTCTTACCCATACCTTACCATTTCTTCAGGTCTCCTTATCAAGTTTTGATTTGTCTTTGTGCAGAAACCCACCGCTTTGGGGAACCATGAAGTACCTCTCTGAGAAAATTCCAAAAGATACTTCTAGCAAGGTGCGGATAAACCGTGATCTATATTCCCATGAAAAGTAAGTGGTTCTTTTAGCAGGTGAATTTTTTCCTTGGAATCATTTCCAAATTGCTTGGTTAACAAGTGGAGTCACCTGATCCTGTAATTTGGGGATTTGGTGATGTTGATTGCAGAATCATGGAGACAGCACCAACATTGCCTGATTTTTCTTTGGCGCTGAAACCTGATGAATTTCAGCTCCCTCCTGTGGTCCCGTCCTGGAATGAGGATAATGTTGGTGGTGGACAAGCCAGTTCGAACCACCTGAAGGGTGAGCGAAGATAGGTCATACTGCATTTTCATAAAAGATACACACACGGGGCCAAAAATTTGTTTTGAGACGTGGAATTGGCAAGTCAACAAGAGAACCATTCTTAGATTGCGTGCCAAACCTTCCTTTTAGCACCCGGTGTTCCAGCCTCTTCTGATTTTTTCCCTTCTGCATCTCTTCTCCCTTTGTCAAGACCTGTAAGTGATCTGTGTTGTCGACCTCTGTACAAGTTCTTGTCGTGTGTAAATTAGATACTGCTTGAAAAGTGTTGATTTTTCTTTACCAACAATGACGTTCTCTTCATTGATATTGAAATTGTCTAGTTTGATAGAAAGCTGGTGTGAAAAATTGATTACAGCTGGTGTGTGTGCACGGCTTGGAATGGCGTGGGAAAGAAATAATGTCATCATTTTTCTCTGTTTTTTTCCCGAGTAAAACCTTTCTTTATGTACAGCAAACATTTGATGCTGCATTTTTCATGTTATATAATCTCAAGATTAGTATGTCGTCATTAAGATTGATAGCAAATGAGCTGCTTCAAGTGCCTCATCAAATACCATCTTAAAAAAATAAAAAATCATATCATTTCACCAAATAAAACTCTGATAAAATGAATCCGGAAGTTGCATGAACTGCAAGCAGCTTGGTGCTAAACAATAAAAGGCCACTATCACATACATCTAGGTTGTCATATTGCACCTAACATGAAACTCGGTTTCCTCGGTTACTAATATTTCCGATTTCGTAATGCCGGATTCATTACTGAAGAGGTAAACCATTTGTCTTCTAAGGCTGCAGATTTAAAAGGTCAATCAAACTACAATTCTGTTCTTGGTAAATTATGCTGTTAATCTTCGTTAACATTGCCACCATTCTCAACCACTTGCTTTTCTTTTTCTTGTTCCTCTGTAAAATGACAGTGATAAGACTGATTATTGATCTGATGTTACTTTAAAAGGAAAATAAATGACAGCTTTGTTAATTTAAAATGGCTAATATTCATAAGAGACTTCATAACACATGCAAAATCAAACACTGCACGATCACTTACCCATAAGTTTACATATTGCCTTCAGTGTACGTCTTTCAAGCTTATCGTGCTTCTTCTGCACATCTCTTCGCAGGTCCTAGTTTGGCTTCTTTGGAGCAATGTTGAGAAATGGATCCTAAACATCCACCCAAGTAAGTAACACAAATTATAAGCAGAAGCAAAAAAATAAAAAAATGAAAAAAGAGTGAAAAAGAGCAAACTCACAAGACTCAGGCTACTATTAGGAAAACTTGGTACTTGAAGGTCACAATTACCTCTTTCTTCTATAATGGAGGAGGTACTGATGCAACAGGATCTTCAAACTTTGGTAGCACTGGCGGAGCAAGCTTACCCTCATGAAGCTCCTTGTCTTGAGGAACATAATTTCGAAATTTCATGCTGGGATTACTGAAATGAAGAAAATGCAGTAGTATACATTAACACATACTCTATGACATGATCAACACACGCAGACTCATAACGCGCTGCTGCTGCTTGTTCGACGGACTCCTTGAAAAGGTTTATAAAACCACCACGCTTTACTCTGGTGGTGATGTTTCTTATTTATAAGAAAGTACAATATTCATAATACACATTTGACAACTAATGTAGGATATCTCCTAAAATATTTCCTACAATCCAGAGGATCATGTGAATCAGGACACAATATTCTTGCATCCTTAACACTGCCTTGCAAGCTTAGTGTGGGATTGACCTGAACACGAAGCTTGGAACGAAAGAAAATATAGAAAGATTGAGAGAGACTCTTTGTAAATATATCAGCAGCTTACATCTAGGATGGCACAAATTGAGGTCGAATAGCACTACCGGCAATTAACTCACAAATAAAATGACAATCAAGACCAATATGTTTAGACTGTTTGTGAGAAATAAGATTAAGGGAGTGTTTGGGAATGCGGTTCAACCCGCGTTCCTAAAAAAATTAAAATTTTTTTTTGCTAAAATTTAATATGGTTTGTACATTTTAGATCGTTTTGATGTGCTGATATCAAAAATGATTTTTAAAAAATAAAAAAAATATCATTGACATGTATTTTAGCACGAAAAGTTATTTGAAAAGCACCCGCAACCACACTGCCAAACAAGCTCTAAAAGTTAGGAAGATTGCACTTTTGTTATGGGTAAGTGAAGGTTGATGTTTCGGAAAAACCCTGAGGTCCTGAAGAAGGTGAGAAAGCTAAAAAACTTCAGAGGCTGTGTGAGCCAATGCTCGATACTCAGATTCATAACTAAAACCAGAAACAATAAATTTTTTCTTAGCACTCTATGAGATAAGGTTTTCACCATGAAAGATTGCATAACCAGAAGTAGAGTAACGATTGTTAGGGAAACCAGCTCAACCAACATCAAAATAGGCAAGAATGCCTGTACGTGGAGAAGAAAAGAAATATAGCCCATAGTGGATTGCGCCCTTGACATAATGGGGAATATGTTTGAGTGTTTGAAGTGATCTAAAATAGGATATTACATGTAATGACTTACAAAATTTACAGCATTAGCAAGATCGGGATGAGTAATAGTCAAGTACTGTAACACTGCCACCATGGAGCGATACAATGTGCCATCAAAGAAGGAATCACCATCACTAGTGAGCCACTGAAAAACAATCATGGGTGTGGACATTGACTTGTTATCAAAAAGTTGAGCACGAGTAAGGCACTTAAGTTGTATAAAGGGATCAGAACATCTAAATACATTGGGAGATATTCTATAACCAAAAAACATACAATCAATACTACGAGAGGCAAACTTATAAGAAACATAATCTCATAAATAAGGAAAAACACCAAAGCCAAAAAGGATGAAAATTTTCATACGTGGTTGGCTTACCATATTGTACCTTGTAAGGAGACAACCTATCAAGAATAGTGTGGGCAACTGATTGATAGTGTTGACAATAATACTAAATGCCTCAACTTAACAAGATAAAGGGACATGAGATTGAAATAACATAGCAAGACCAGTTTCAATAACGTGTCGATGCTTGTGTTTAGCTTGACCGTTCTAAGATAGAGTGCATGAACAATAATTTTGGTGATAAATGCTAGAAGCAAGGAGATAAGATTGAAATTGATTACTTATAAATTTAACCTCCCAATCATTTTAAAAAGTTTTGATCTTACGTGAGAATTGAACTACAACAAAGGTTTGAAATTGTAGAAAAATTTTAAATGCATGTGATTTTAATGTCATGGGATAAAACCATGTGAAACAAGAGTAATCATCAATAAAAATAATATAATAATGATCATTTGAAGAAGATATAACATAAATAAGGCCCAAATATCACAATGAATAAGGTCTAAAACATTTTTAGAGCGCTGATCATTAGAGGTGAAATGCAGTTTATGACTTTTAGCAGTTTGATAAGCAACACACAAAGTAGAAAAAAAGAAGTAAAGAAATAACAAAGAGATGCCCTTTTTTATCCAATAAAAAAATAAAAAATATATGTAATAACCCAAACATGCATACCAAACAATATCATAGGAAGCATGGAGGGAATTATTTTTAAGAGTAGAAAGAAACGTTGAATGACCACGCTCAAGCACATAAAGATCATTTTCACGATGATCGGTTACCACCACTTTTTTTATTGCATGGTTCTGTATGGTAAACAATATATCAATAAAAGTATTAGAAAGTGGATAATCAAATGTTAATTTGCTGATAGATAACAATTTTTTAATGAGTTGAGGGGCAACTAAAACATTTAGATTTGTATTTTTAGATGGAGAAAGAGTACACATATGGGTGATTAGTAAAAAAAACTCAATTACCAACTATTACACAATCCTTACCATTATAAGTTTCAACCTTGTCCAACTACGATGAATATGGAGGCATATGAGCAGAGGATCTAGTGTCTGTGTATTAGTCAGTATTGGTACCTTCTAGAGAGAACTGAGAAAAAGATTCAACAAGGTGAGCATGAGAATCAACAACCGTTACATATTGATTGTGATATTGTTCCATATTGTGTCCTTCACTACGATAGATTTGGCAACAAGGAGTGTAATTTCTACGACCCTTACCATGACCAACATTAAATATTCCTTTTCCATATAATTTTCGATTCCCTCCATTACAAAATGTATTGGAGGTGCCTTTAATGGCAGTGCAATCAGTTGATGAAGCAACATATGCTTTAAGAGATTTTTGAAATATTTATACGCTTTCAGCCTTTGAAACAAGATCATAAAGAAATGACAGAGAGGAAATAGAGAGCCGAGTGGTGGAGAAACATGTATCATAAAAAAATGACAGAGAAGAAATAGAGAGCTGAGTGGTGGAGAAACAAGCAAGCTCAAGACCAAGACCATGAAAGTACTAGTGGACCTTGTCAGTGTCATTAGCAGGACGACCCATGACAGCTAGTTGATCACATAATGCCTTAAGAGAGTACTAAGTAACACTGTGAATACCTCGTTTCAAAAGTTGCAGGTCATCCTTGAGACGAATTCATGAATCTTCGATATATGGCTAAAAGCAAACTTCAACGTAGTCCAAACAATATGCGAGGTAAAGAGATCAATAATCTCAACCATGGCTTCCTTTATGAGAGAGGAAAAAAAAAGAATAAGAAGGAGCTGATCTTCAGATTTCCAAACAATATGCTTGGGATTTGAAACTATAAAAGAATAAGAGGTGATGATTTCTAGAGGCTCAGACAGAGAGCCATTAATACAGTCAAGAAGGTTTTAAGAATTGAGCAGCAGAAAAACTTGGTTACGCTAGAGAAGATAATTGGAAGAGGAAAGCTTGATAGTAATCATACATAACATTGTTTGAAGAGGAAGAGAAGAGCTTGGAGCATTGGAAGTCATTGGGTCGATGAAGTTTAATCCAAGAATGCTTTGATACCATGAAAAGGTTCGATGGAGTTTAATCCAAGAATGCTTTTATACCATGAAAAAGGTTTATAAAACCTGTAAAAGAATCAATTCAACTCAACTTAAGATGTTAGATGAAGTCTCATTATATGATTTATATTACTTTCTAATACACCTTTTCAAGTGAAAGCCCTTTGAGCTTGAAACTTGTATAGACCTACACTACCTTGTACTTTATTTTTATTAAATAAAAGAGGATAATGAGATTTGAACTCGTGACTATTTGGTCATCAAGACTTTGGTACCATGTCAAAAAATCAATTCAACCCAATAGTTTAAGCTATTAAGTGAAATCCTATGATATAATTTATATTATTTTCTAATAAATCCATTATATTTTACAGTGGTGGTGGTGGTGATGTTTTTTATTTATAAGAAAGTACAATATACATATATGGTAGAATGTACCATTGTACAATACACATAACCGCCCATACTCTTTTTCTTCTAACTGGTCCATGGCCTTCACGGTTTTTATTATCGGTTTGATAAATCGTATTTTACTAATAATTTCACTGTTTGATTAAATAGAAGAAACGGAGATATAGTTGGAACCAGTCTCTCGAAACATTAACACAACAATAAAGCATCTAGCATCTATATCTTGTCATATGATAGCTAAAATCTGATTTGGTTTGATCGGTTGAAAAGATGTTTTTAGCATAGTGATTTGATATCTGTCAGTAAGCATGCAGTGGGCCTGCATTTCCATTCAACAATTTTCTACTTTCCCAACATAACTGTATATATTCTTAATCACTGATTTTTTTTTTTAAAATGTAAATATAGAAAAAAAAAAAAACCAATAGCATCTGGGATATGAGTGAGAGCTAAATGGGGAGAAATGAAAAGAAAAAAACAGGCCTAATGCAATACGTGGCATGGAACTCAAAGCTTTAATTTAAACCTGCAATTGCTAGCTTTGATGCTGATTAGATTGTTGGTAGATAAGCTATCTACCACCAACAAACAATCCCCCAAGATCGTCACCTTCCTCAGCTTCAACCTACCAAGTTTGATAGAAACTGGTGCATCAACTTTAAGATCTAATGGAATACGTCCTGTTTGTTGTTGCTCTTGCAATGCCCTCAATAAAGTGCTTCCGTACTGTGTTTGCCCCGTTAAGCTCACATCCAGTTTTGTTATATTCTGGTGACCTTGGTAGAATTTTGGTATTGAACCTGCACAGAGCTTAGTGTTTGTGTACCATACACTCAAGAGCCCACCATTCTCGTAGTAAATTCCAATTTTCTTGTTGGGGTTATTGGCTGTGATCTTCACATCAAATTTAGCATATAGGGACATATCAAAGTTGAGCCTCAGGTCACTTATTCTCAAACTATCAACGGAGTAGTTGGGAATTTTTGGTTTGAAGACCAGGTAAAGAATGCCGGCAGTGGCTCCGACAATAACTAATAGGAGGACAAGTAGACCTACGGTCCAACATACGCACTTGCAACAACAGCTTCTTGTTTTTTGTGGTTTACTAGACTGCACAGCTGCTGGCATGGTGCGTAATGGCAGTGGAGGTTGCTGCTGACTCTGACTCGAACTACCCTTTTCGGATGTTGCCAAGCCTCGAGACATCAACGGTGCTGTTGGTGGTGGTGCTTCAACATCTACTGCTGGATGAATTTTCGGCTTATCTCCCATCATCTGCGTTCTTGTTTTTTCCATATCTAAACTTAAATGGAGACTTGGAGTTTGTTCTCAATGGTGCTTTCTTCTTTCCTTTAAACCAGTTGTTGCACCTCAAAAGCGTGCAGAAAGCTATGACAATATATTAATGCCATTCGTAATTTATATAAGTAGAGGGAGCTAGCTGACCGGAGAAGCTTCCTAGTAATTTATGACCTATGATTTAGTCCTTGCAACACTTTGGTTAGGGAAGGTCTTGACCTTCCACACCTAATAACAACACATGGGACACACTTGATACGAGACAAGGTAGTTCAGCTAAGTAGGAAGTCTTTGTTCAAATTTCAAACACTTTGCATGACAGGAATCTTTATATGCAACATGTCTACCCTGGAAATTTATAAAAAAATAAAATGAAAGAGTGTGGCAAGCCAGATTCCAATTAGTTAGGTGACCAGTGACATCAATGCTTGAGAATTACAACCAAACACGTTACACGTATAAACCTTACTGAAACATTACAGTTTGTTTTGGAGGACAAAATTGATAAAAAGAATTATTTGGGATATTTCAAAATTGATCAAATTTCAAAAGTGGTATAGAGCCCAACGATTAGTTAGCTTTTTCAACATAACATTCCTTTGAATTCCACTATTTCGCAGCTAGAGTATAAACATTGTTTATTTCCTAGAATAATTTGCTTGCACTGCAGCACGTGAGTTGTATCCTGCTTGAATTGGATGAGGATCCCAACAATAATGGATATATGATCCTCTTGGAAATGAGAACAAATTAGTAACAGAGAAAGTATGCTAGCTGATCATTGATGTCCATTCTCATTTGTTCAAATGGAAATGAGCACTGCAAGTTCTGGAAATCCCAAGGACCACAACTAAACATGATTTTCACTGAGAGAGTTCAGATAATTATTTGATAAGCATGCATATAATAGATGCACCGAAAAAGCATTACACACTGAGTGTGGAACTTATGAGTGCTAGGGACGTTCCGGCAAAAAATCATGCTTCTGGTCACGGAACCAGTAATGGAAAGCTCGTTGACAGTGCACGGTGTGTGACAAATTCATTCCTCTGTGTTGTGATGCTTGCTGATTCTGATGCTCAACAAGATGTCACGACCACTCAATCACACATGAGCTTCAAAATAAACTTTAAACCAAAACGGTTTTAGAATAAGCGCTATAGTTTTTAGGGTATCCATCAAGATGGTTGCCATGTGACTTTTACTCAAGAAACTTGCAAACTCCCTTACTGCTATCCTGTTGACCACAGAGCATCTCAACTATCCTTTTCTTTACGGTCAAGAAACTCCAGCCCACATATTCAGAGACATGAGCTCCATCAGATGTGTTCTGACTTGTTTTTTGGTTTTATGTTCGCTGAATTTCGATTCTAGGAAAAATAATTTGTTGAATTTACAAGATTGTAAACCAGGAGGACTCAAAACAAACCCAATCACGGAAAAAAAGAAGCTGAAGGGGGCCTTAACGAGTGAACATCCACGACTCAATTCACTTCTTCACCAGAACATACATAGCTACTCTGGGGCTGCAATATTCTGGATGCCACTGTGTCTGCTCCACACGCCCAACAACAAATTCCTTCATCGCAGCATCAAGGAAATACTCGAGGACAGCATCTGCCACAGGAATAAGCAATAAGAATTTTAAAATTTGCATGTGTCTGGTGTGCGCGCAAGCATGCATGGGCATGAGAGACTGAGACTCTCACCATTCCGAAGTTCTCCGGCCAAAAATATAGTTGTTTGGGCTCCACAGAGTTGCCCCAATGTGTCCAACAAATCTACCACAGCACCTTCACTATAGACCACATCCGATCCAAGCACTGATAAGCAGAACACATAATTAAGTTAAAATGCTGCTTTTCCAAGGACCACACAAGCATGATTTTCCAAATTTTTGATCATTCGCCAATGTATTGGAAGAAATTCAGGAATATGAGCAGGCTACTGCAACTATCAGCTAATCCAAGTGCAAACATTGACAATTCTAAGAAAGAATGCTAAAGAAGTCTACTAAAATGTTTGCTATTCCACAAAATAAATAGATTACTCTATCACTTAGAAAAATCCTTACGATATGTTGCTAGCATGGGGACCAATACCAGCTAGAAAAATAATTGCAATATGCAACTCACTATTTATTTTCATAAGCAACTTAGATTACACTGGATAAACTGTGAACAGATAACAGCGAAAGGTTTTGCAGCCAACATGAAATTTGTGTTAAAGTGCTTTTCCAACACTATTGAAACAGAGCTAGCACACCCTCACCTTCCTGTCATGAGACATCTGAAGGATCCAATCCTTAGTCTCTTAAAATTTAAATGACTCCATATAACTTATCAGCTAAACTAGTTGTCACCTGCGCCAATTATCATGATAATCTTACAAACAGAAACCATGAAAGAACAAATATCAATACAAATAAAAATCAACTTCATGTACATCTTATGATGATGATGGAAACGCTTGAGTGCCTGATTTCTCAAGTCTTGCTTCTCAGTACCAGAAAATAATAACCTCTTTCTTTTTTGCTGTTATTCTCAGCATTACTAAGTATCTTTTTTTTTTAAAATTAGATTCATCAATGGACATATGCCAAATTTATTGCATTTCACCTTTCTTATGAATGAAATGTATGCTTGATTTTTCATAGAAAATTCATGTGAAACACTCACATGAACTGTCTGCATATCCAATTCACCTTAACCAATCAAATTCTCTTGCAAATCACTGCCAATTATGATTTGAACAGTTCTGTAATTTCAAGAAATACACGTTATTCTAAATTGAATTGCCACAAATTTGTCACAATATGGATTCAATAAAACATTAAAAAGTTGCTCACGTGGAACCGATTAGCAAAAATAGGTACATTTCAATTTCAATTCACGCTCCAGCAGGCAAAGATAACAAATAAGTCGTACCGTAATCAGGAAAAGGATCAATCAAATCCTGATCTGGGTCATCTCCCCATATGAGTTCCTTAACAACTGCAGAGCCCCGCACGTTTCCATGCCTCAGATTTGTTTCGATATTCTTTTTCAGTAACCTCAGTCTATCAGGCAGATCAGTGAGTGTTACTTGAGCACCCAAGAGAGCTGCAATGCAGCTGCAAACCATAAACATGAGACATATTCAACTCAAAAAAGTGAAAATTTTCCTCTTCTTTCTCAACTAGAAAAGTTGAATTCAGAAATTAGAAAATTCAACCAGCCTAATATCAAAAAGTTTGAGTCTTTGCATGCCAAAAATCACCGACACTTCTTATTGAGTATCTTCATTTATAACAAAAGGAGGTCCAATTCCAAAGGGACCTCTTTAAATTAACTCAATTATCAGGCTGGATGGTGAAAAGTTTCCGCCTTTTGCCAGCCCACTTAAGAGAACAATTTTCCATAACAAAGTATGAATAAAAGGATAAAAAAGAAAGTGATAAAGAAGCAATCTTTACCCTACCAATCCACAGCCAGAGCCCAATTCAACAACCTTCTGGCCATGAAGAAGAAGCAGGCCAGAGTCGACAGCATGCTCCAAGAACTTCCCCAACACAACACCACTGTCCCACATGACTGAACCAGTGACTCCAGGTGTGCTCAATGAAGAAGGAGACTGGAGGATGGAGAGATAATGACCACAAGCATCAAGATTGAGTTGGAGAGAAGATTGGGAGACAAAAGAGTTTGGTTTTGAAAAAGTGGGCTGTTGGATACCCCACAAGAGCATGGTTTCCGCAGCAGCTGATTCTTCATCTTGTCTTAGTACTCTCACCTTTCCACCATAAGATCCCAACTTTATTTCTTCTTCCATTTCTGATTCAGCAACAGTACTACTAGCCATCAGTTTGATACCCTCAAAGAGTTGCCAAAGAATAGCAGGAGCAGGAGCAGGAGCAGGAGCAGGTCTGTTGCTCCACTTTAGATGGTGAGTGACTAAGCCTAGTAGCCAACCTTTTGCTGCTTTCTTGCTATACTTTGTCGGCCCATCCCCAAAGTTGGGGGTCAAAAGATTTCCGGGCCTAAGGTTTGAGCTTCAAAAACATTCAGTTCGAGTTAGAATCGGTACATGATCAGGCTCTCCTTTTTATGATAGCAAAGGGAATGGCGTACCATACCCATACCATAACATATACAAAAACCCATATCCATACCACCCGGAAAAGAATTGTCAATGCTATTTAATAACCTAGTATTAAAGAAAATATCCTGAAATTGAGTTGACGATTAATTTTATAAAAAAATAATTCACTTTTATTATTTAAAAAATATTAATAATGAGAAAATCAAAATTGAATAAATAAATAAAATAGGAGCCATGATTAAAAAATAAAAAACCAATTGGTTTAGAGCCTTTTCCTTTATTTTAGCTATAGAATTTTTCCAAATATCCTTTTTTGATCATTTTAGATTGGAAATTAATTAATTGATTTAGTTCAAAATCTTATTTTATTTTACATTTTAATCTTTTAGTTTAAGAGAAAATGGAGAGAGTCATCAGAAAATAATGAAAAAAAGATGGAGTCATGTGAGTCATTTTTTTTTTAAATAGACAAACTTGATATCAAAGTATTTCTATTAATTAGAGAAGTGCCTTCAAAGTGTTTTTGATCATCCATATTAGCTAAAAAAAATACATCAGGATTAAGAGAGGTTTTGTTTTAAAAAAATAATTTGATTATGTTTTTTTTAACTATATTTGAGGTTTTTTCGGTTGATAAATTAATTTTGAGGTTTTAAGGGTGTTTAGTAGATGTTTTTAGATAAAAATAGATTAAAAATTAGACTTTTGATTTCAAAAGGCACCTTGCTCAACTCTTCATCCACCTTTGTGTTGTCTGAATTCTAAAAATAAACGATGTGTTATTTCAAAAGAATTAAGTTATCCAGGCTTGATCGCCTAGCTTTTCTAAAAAAATCTTTTCCCCACCATTTTCATACAGTTTCTTAGAAATTAAATAAGTTAAGATATACTAGGTACATTTTATTAATTATTAAATTAATTCAAAATATATTTTAGATATTATTTTATTAAATTTTCTTAAATTTTTAATCAATAAATATTATAGAAATGTTTTTAAAATATAAGCAAGTGTTTTTTCACACATCATGGTTTTTTTAATCTAGTTAATTTATTGTGATTGTTTATTTTTGTTATAATATAATTAAATTAAACAAGTTTATTGAAACTTATGGAGTTTATGATTTCGGTCACAATTTCTTTTTTACTTTTAGAAAATATGCTACCTATATTTAGACATTTTATTATATTTAGATTTTTTAATACAACCCACAGTTTAACGCCGACCAGCTATCTAGTTAAATGCCAAAACCTAAGACTAATCTTCCTAGTAAAAAAAACAATAATTGCACATGTATATATATTTAACCCCAAGTGTCATTTTTATGTTATATGTTTTTATTTATTTTTTCTTAGAGGTGAATTTTTATTGTCAAGAACAAATAATTTTTATTTTTATAAATGCATCATGTAAAGACAATTTATTTATATAAAATAAAAAATAAAAAAATAGAAAAAATTATAATAATCTCTTTGAAGCACTATACAATTAAAAAAAGTAATTAAACATATTAATTACTATTAAAAAAGTGAAATAAAATTTTTAAAAAATTAGAGAGAGGATGTTAATTAAAGTTTAAATAAAAAAAATTAGTAAAAAGCTTTCTGAAAAAGGAAAAAGCTAGGTGAGAGATTGTAAATTGAAAGAAATCGCAGGAATTTAAAAGTTCTATTTTCTTAATATTAAATTTAATCGTTTTCTTTTAGTTTTTGTTAACTATGAATAAAGTTTTATTTCATAAAATGGATCAATAATTCATGAGAGAGAACACAAACTTGAAGAAATCTCAACACGTGCAACCTTGTTGATGTAACTTCGAAGGATGATATTACAATTAAAAAACTTCAATGATGAAAATAAAAATAATTGCACCGTTAGTTTGAACATTGCACACGTAGTTCTTGGTAATGGTAACATCCGGGCATTCGATGATCATTCTTATTTATATGATCATCGGATATTTACCAATGTTATATCTGTTCAAATATCAATTTAAACTGGTTTTGGAATGAAATATTGCCATAGGATATTAATGATACGTTAAAAATGAAAAAATGAAAAAAAAGATAGAGAGATAGATAAGCGATGAATGAGCAGGCACCATTTCTGAAACAAATAACAAACGTTTTGAAGATGTAAGGTTGTTGTTTTGAATTTTGATCCTCTTCTTGGTGATTATGTACGTGTCAGCCACTTTGTCCTAATCTTGGTTCAATTCTTGTTTTGATGGTTCTATGCAAATCTATGTTTCTTTTGGTTTATTTCAATGTTATTTAAAGTTTCATTGCTCTTTCTTACATGAGGTTCTCTTATGGACGTCTTGCGCAGATAAAATTCTTACTTCCTGAAGCTACACAGATTCATAAGATTATGTTACATGACAAGCTAGAAATCACCATGCAAGAAGTCTGATATGATTGCTTTGCTTCTAGGTATGACATTTTCCCCTCTATCAGTTTTCTTGACGCCTGAGTTTTCAAGTGGATCGATTCCTGTGGAATTGTGAATTAGTTGGCTTGAGTAAGAATATAACATTGCAGTTTAGATGGAGGGGGAGATCATCTGTAGATCAGAAAACCTGCCAGCCTGATTCAACGCACCGGCTGATGCCTATTCATTAGCCTGACCTTCTTTCTCTGATTCACCACATGTTCCAGTCAGCTAGCCTCTCTCCAGTCACAAAGGAGGAACTTGTGCACAGGATAATTCTAAATAGTTTAGACGTGTCAAAATGGCTCTGCCTTTATAGCACCCTTGACATTTTTCTTCTTGAATCACTGGTCAGTGAACTCACCCAGTCTTCTCTTACAGCCACCGGGGAGATTGAAGAAAAGATTGGGATTCTAGAAAAGCAAGTTCCGGATTGGATTTGCGGGATACCAGCACCTAGCGGCGATGTGTTGTACGAGTGGGCGTATCGTACATCTCTTTGATCTTACATGCAACCTTCTTTCCATGAAGAGAGTACACCAGCGCAAATATTGTGTGGGGGCACCTTGCCATTAGAAGATGAATATGCGTGCTTCTCTGTATAAGTGAATATTTGCAGATGTTTATACGTCGCAATGAAACAAATTAATCTAGTTGTTTTTATGGTAAGAAAGTAACACCACAATTTCCCTTATGAGATGGCCCTGTTGCCATTCCCTTCTGCCTCTCTGGCCCTGTGCAGGATCAAGAAAACACCAGGCAACGGTTATAGAAAAGGACGATATCTGAAGGCATCTTGATTCAATACAAGTAAAACTGGCACTGGTGGGGAAATGCTATTGATTCATCAATTTGGAGTCTTGGACATTGTGTTCTCGCTTAGCTGGTCTTTGCCCAATTACGTGCTTTCTTTCATAGACTTGTGTGTTTGGCCTTGCTATAACTTATCCGTAGGCTATCTATCCATTGCTGGATACATCAGTCTACATAGTTTTATTTTATGTCCGCCATTAAAGTTGGTGACCAAAATGCGCCTCTTATTTAATTTTGATGAATTAGCTTTTCCTTGCTGAAGGTGGAATTTAAAACCCTGAGAAGGTGTTTTATGACACTGACCAACACATTTGTATGTCTGGTGGCATTTTTGATAAAATTATAAATAGGCCGACTCTGATGCATCCCTGCGGGCGTACTATAGATGAATGAAGCGCCAGAGCTTGAAGCTTCTGCTGCAAAGTTGTGCAGATCTCGTTACTCTCAAGCAAATCCATGCCCAAGCTCTCACTCAAGGATTACACTTCATTGAGCAACCCTTAGCCTGCAAATTAGTTAATAGATATGCTAAATTGGGTAATCCACGTGATGCACAGAAGGTGTTTGGTTATATTCAAGACCCCGATAGAGTAACTTATACTTCTCTAATCAATCTTTACTTGAGCACTCAACTTCCAATCAAAGCCTTTTCAGTTTTTTCAAAGCTGGTAAATGAGGGTTTAAGGCCTGACAGCCATTCAGTTGTTGGTGCGTTATCAGCTTGTGGAAAAAAACAAGATTTGCTAAATGGGAAGCTAGTGCATGGGATGATCTTTAGATTTCATTTGGGGGCGAATTCGATTGTTGGTAATGCTTTGATTGATATGTATTGCAGAAATGGTGAAATTAAGATAGCCCAGTTGGTGTTTAAGCAAATGGGTATCAAAGATGTGTCTTCTTGGACCAGTTTGCTTAATGGGTTTGTAATGTGCAATGGTTTAGAGTCAGCTAGGCGTGTGTTTGATGAAATGCCATGGAGGAATGGCGTTGCTTGGACTGCGATGATAACAGGTTATGTTCGAGGAGGAATGCCAATTCGGGGTCTTGAAATGTTTAAGCAAATGAAAGCTGAAGGGGAAAACCAGCCTACGGTTATCACGGCAGTGGCTGTTCTCTCGGGTTGTGCTGATCTTGGGGCTCATGATCATGGTCAAGCTGTTCATGGTTATATCAGCAAAGTTAATCTCGATAAGGGTGCTACTGTGAGCAATGCTTTAATGGATATGTACTCAAAGGGTGGGTGCGTTGAGTCTGCTACGAAGATATTCGATAGACTGGTGAAAAAAGATGTGTTTTCATGGACTACTATGATATCAGCGCACTCATCTCATGGTAAAGGAAACCATGCCCTTGAAGTTTTCTATGACATGTTGGAATCTGGGGTCATCCCAAATGATGTTACATTTCTGTTGGTTCTATCAGGTTGCAGCCATTCAGGATTGCTTGTCGAGGCAAATAAATTGTTTAACGGAATGATCCAATGTTACGGTTTTGAACCCAAGATTGAGCATTACGGATGCATGGTAGACCTTCTTTGTCGAGCAGGGTTTTTGGAAGAGGCAAAAGAATTGATTGATAATATGCCTATGGACCCAGATGCTGTTATCTGGCGATCCTTGCTTAGCGCTTGTATGAACCAGAGGAACTTGGGCTTGGCTGAAATTTCAGGAAAGAAGATAATTGAATTGGAACCGCATGATCATGGAGTGTATGTGCTCCTCTCCAACATCTATCACGTAGCAAACAGGATGAAGGACGCACGGAAGATGAGGAAAATGATGGGTGATCAAAAAGTCATGAAAAAACCAGCATGGAGTTACATTGAGTTAAATGGTGTTGTTCATGAATTTCATACAGAAAATGCAACTCATCATGCTTCCACAAAAATTTACATGTTTCTAGAAATGATCAATAAGCATTTGAGATTGGATACGGATTACTCTTTGTTCGAAATGGACCTGGTATATGACGGGCTGCTTTGAAATCGGGCAAGGTTTTGGCAGAGCATTTTGGAGAAGAGTTTTGGTTAAGGCAGCTGTAGATTGAAGCACTTGTAAACTTGAGACAGTTCAATTTTTTACATGAATTATTAAGATGCACTTTTCCTTTACTTAGGTGGCTCTTAAAAATTAAATTAATGAAGTCTTCTCTATGCTTCTACATGAATTTTCCATACTTAGATTGCTCTTAAGTCCACATTGATAGAAAACCAAATCAGATAGCTACCAAGACATTACTGTTAATATGTACAAAATGGCAGTCACGGAGACTATTTCTAATAACGTGAAATCAGGTTTTGATTAGTTCTTGCAACCAGAATCTCAGACAGCCATCGCAAGAAAATGCTTACAGCTCTATTTAAATAAAGGAAAATGTCGACACTAGCGTGTTCTCATGATCTCCTCACTATATTCTTCTCTCATCAAACAAGCCATGTGAAGTGACTTGAACTGCAAACCAGAAATTAATTAAAAACGAAGTTGTTGAGATGATGCGATGTAGCAGATAAGAAGCTCTGACTTCTGACTTCGTACAAATCTTTGACATTGCTACTTCAATAAAAAAACACACTATCAACTATTGTAATATACAGCTTTCTTTTATTGCCTAAGGAACTCTGCTTTCCCGAAAACAGGGTGTGGTGTGGTTTAGGACCATCACTATTTTATCAAATAACAAAAACAAATATTAACAAAGACGGATCATATTGTACGAGCTACTCAAGAACATAAAATATAGGATCCGGTTTATCCAAGATCTTTTAATTGACTTTATGGCTGGTCAAGCCACCAGTTTTAAATGCATGTCATACACGGCGCTCCTTCAAAAGTTCTTACCAGAGTCATGCATGCATGCAGGCATCCCACTGTATTGCTAACTCTATAAATTCAAGCCTCTTCCCATTCATTCTAGCATAAACACATCACACACATTGAAAGTCACCCACAACGACAATGAGAGCTGCAATTCTAGCATTGTCCTTCCTTCTTTTTGCCTTAGCTGCAAATCAATTGCCTAGGGTAGCAGCTACTGCTGCCCCTGAGCCAGTGCTCGACGTCACTGGTAAGATACTTAGAACCGGCACTGGCTACTTCATCCTGCCGGTGATCCGTGGGAGAGGCGGTGGGCTCAAAATGGCTAGCACTGGAAGAAGAACCTGCCCACTTGATGTTGTCCAGGACCGATATGAGGCATCAAATGGCCTCCCACTGAAATTCACACCTGTGAACACCAAGAAAGGTGTCGTCCGCGTCCACACCGATCTTAACATAAGATTCTCTGCTGCATCAATCTGTCACCAGTCAACAGCGTGGAAGCTTGACAGCTATGATGAATGGACAAAACAATGGTTCGTCACAACCAATGGAGTTGAAGGAAATCCTGGTCCGGAAATGACAATCAACTGGTTCAAGATAGAGAAGTTCGAAGACAAGTACAAGCTAGTTTTTTGCCCTACAGTGTGTCAACACTGCAAAGTTATGTGCAAAGATATCGGGATTTTTGTTGATGCCAAAGGAGTAAGGCGTCTGGCTCTTAGCAGCGTGCCTCTCAAAGTTATGTTCAAGAAGGCTTGAAGATCATGATCGATGATGATGCATGCTCAAATACAATATCAATAAGCTACGCCATGTGCTTCTGTAGGAATAAATTCCATATTTGGAAATTAAAATGTATCTCATGTCGTTACATATAAATATATCTTGCTAGTGACTTGATCTCTTTACTTAATAAAGAAACAATATTGTTGACTATTGTGACGTTGGTGTCCTTACTTCTTTCTCTATGGTTGTTGAAACAATGTCCAATTTTTACTTCTCTAGTTTGGGGGAGAAAAGGCACACTAAATGTTTCAGGAATATGAAATAGCTGAAAAATACGGAGTATCAAACACTGATATTCGAATATTATATCATTTGATACAAACTCATCTCTAGAAAAGCAAACAAAACCCAATTGTCAACTAAAATAAAGCATAAATGAAATTTTGTTTTTGCATGGAAAATGAAGCTTTTCCTGCAGAAATGAAACCACCATGTTTGCTTAATTTTTTTTTAAAATGTCATCTTTATTTTTTTTAAATCAAACAACATTTAATTTAAAGTGGTAAATGTCACGATGTCTCCTTATTAAGATTATGTTAATCGAAGGTGAGTGAAAAGTCAGGGTTTGAGTTTTCAAACCATAAGAACCTATTTTCCAACTTTTTTCATTAAAAAATTAAAAAAAGAGCCTGAGAACCATATGATAAAGCCATTTATGGCTTCAAAACACTCTTTTATCGGTAAAAGAAAAACTAAATTAAATACAAAAAATTCTTAAGCCGCAATCTATTTTCTCTAGCCACTCTAGCGTGATGACAGTTATAGAATACTTCTACGGCACTTCTCTCATCATTATGAACTAATTGACACAAAATTAGACTTTTTTCGTTGATGAAGCATGGCTAGCCGACAACTTCTTTCTCCTTCCCCTTTGTCTAATAATTTTCTCTCTCCTCTCTCAAAACTCAAGAACTAAAACATGAAAAAAAGAGAGTTTAGACCTAAACATAGAATCCAAAAACCCAAGCGACAAAAATGAGTAGATTGAGGCTTTTAATTTGGATGAAAATTAAATTTTTACACGAAAATGAAAGAAGGTCGTGTTTGGTTTTTTGTGCATTTTATTTTCATCTTCTTTTAATTATTTTTATACTATAAATTTAAACCCAATTTCATTTAATCATTCTCAAACAAAAAAAATTTAAATTGATCAATCACATTAAATTTGCTAGAACGTGCAAAGAAAAGAAAGTCTCAACACATAATTTGAGAAGAAATAGGAGGCTTAACCTATTATTTTAGCCAATCTTCACACACACACACACACACACACATTCCATAATATGCCTCCTCAAGCCGAGGGTGGAGGATCGACCCGAAGCTTGAATCGAAAAGCAGTAAAGGAAGCAGTAGAAAGCAGATATGGAAAGGCCCTTATCGTCACCAACATGCAAATAATCATTACCAAGATAGGGTGCAGAATCGGTCAGAGTTGCAAGATTAGGCATAATGTGTTGGTTTGCACTAGTGTCTGGGAACCAAGTAGGGGCATAAACAGTACCAACAACAAGATAGGCAGGGGGCTGCTTGCACATTGAGAGGCTGTGTGGCCGAAGGAGAAGCACGGCTGACACATGATGTTATGCTCAAAAGACCGGTGAGGAGACCATTGCCCAGAACGAGAGGGCCGTCTATTCAGCTGACAATTCCTTGCTTCCAGTCGGTGGGAGCAGAGGAATGGAAGCCATGAAAATCAAACCTGTGTTGGTGGTTGTGGCGGTTGTTGTTGGGACACCAATTGCCACAAGAACGACCTTTGTTTCGACTGAAATTGGGGTTGTGTTGATACTGGGAAAGATGAGCAGAGGGCAGCAGAGACGGCGTGGGCAACAACGGTGGGTTTGCAGCCATGGATTGAAGGGAGGTCTTGTTCAAAAACTCATGGGGTAAGGAGATGGCTATGAAGATCAGCACATGAAAGCGATTCTGCTTTGGTCATGAGGCTGGCTACCAAGACATTGAACTCACCACGAAGGCCACCAAATACATAGCGGTTAAAGTTTTCAAAGGAGATAGGTTGAGCAGCAGTAGCCAATTCATCAAATAATAAGTTTGCTTACTGCATGTACACAGTAATCGAAGCATCACCTTGCTGAAGATCTTGAAAAGACCCATGGGGTTGCATAATACGGGAATTAGATGGAGAGGCGAGAGCTTTCTCAAGAGGGTGTCAAACATAATGAGAGGTCTGACAATCTACCGCAAGGTGTAGTACATCCATGGAAAGAGAGGAGTGTAACGCGCTCAAAATAGGTTGATCCTGTTGCTTCTAGCGGAGAAAAGAGGGGTTGATTGCCGAAGAAGAACCATCAGATCGGTCAGAAACATGAGAGGGAGGACATGAAACACTGAGCCATCAACAAAGTGGAAGACACCCTGACCAAGAAGATATGGCTTCATCCGCAGTGGCCAATAGAGATAGTTGCTGGTCGTAAGTTTCAGTGACACCACTTGATGAGTGTTGGACAACGCAATGATAGAAGGAGTTGTTATCCCCACGATGTGAAGAGGGATGAAAAAAACATAGGAGAAGGAACCATGGTTCTGCTCTGGAGGTTGGGGCTGTTGCTGGTGGGAGAAGGAACAAGCGGCAGCTGCTGCTGGTGGGAGAAGGAACAAGCGGCAGCAGCTTCTGAGGGGCAGGCTGGCTGGGCTGCACCGCCGGTTTGGTAGGGGGAGAAGGTGGAAGCAGCAGAGTCCATTTAGGAGAGGGAGAGGGGAGGCCAACTGCAGGGGGGAGAGGGAGAGAAGAGTTTGACGGCAGAAAACTCTGATACCAAGTTGAGAATAATTTGGAGGCTTAACCTATTGGATAACCAACCTTTTCTATATGTGTGTGTGTGTGTGTTTGTGTGTGTAGGGTGACATATAATAGTAATGGTGAGGTGATAACACAAGTGAACGACTACAATATTTCATTTTCCTATATAATAGAGACATTAATAACTAACTAACAAACAATGATGAATTGAAAAGATAAAAAATGAAGTTCCGATGACTATAGTGAAAAAACACGGCACGGTTCATTGGACAAATCCATTCACCGTGATTTACAAGTAGAATAACAGTAACGCAATTTAAAAATTAGTTTTCTTTTCTTTTACCATTATCGTTCTTCTCAATACTTGTTTTTTTTTTTTTTTTAATAACAAGCCATGCGATGCGATGTAAGGTGTAAACTACGTAAGGTAAAATATTTGACTTTCATGGACAGGCAGGCAAAGTATTTGACTGATCATCCATTCCAATACACAGAAAATTATAAACGCTGATTAGCACATGATTTGTAGTCGCAGACAAGAAGTTCTAACTTTATTTTATAACCTCATAAAATTCTTCGACGTTAATGCAATCTCTGGCAAAGGACAGTACTATATATGAATAATACAAACAAAGGAACTCTTCTCTCCCAAAAACAGGGTGTTGTTTTGGACCATCCCGATTTCATCAAATAAAAGATAATATTGTACGAGCTGCTCAAGAACATAAAATATAGGATCCGGTTTATCCAAGATCTTTTAATTGACTTTATGGCTGGTCAAGCCACCAGTTTTAAATCCATGTCGTACACGGCGCTCCTTCAAAAGTTCTTACCAGAGTCATGCATGCATGCAGGCATCCCCGTGTATTGCTAACTCTATAAATTCAAGCCTCTTCCCATTCATTCTAGCATAAACACATCACACACATTGAAAGTCACCCACAACGACAATGAGAGCTGCAATTCTAGCATTGTCCTTCCTTCTTTTTGCCTTAGCTGCAAATCAATTGCCTAGGGTAGCAGCTACTGCTGCCCCTGAGCCTGTGCTCGACGTCACTGGTAAGATACTTAGAACCGGCACTGGCTACTTCATCCTGCCGGTGATCCGTGGGAGAGGCGGTGGGCTCAAAATGGCTAGCACTGGAAGAAGAACCTGCCCACTTGATGTTGTCCAGGACCGATATGAGGCATCAAATGGCCTCCCACTGAAATTCACACCTGTGAACACCAAGAAAGGTGTCGTCCGCGTCCACACCGATCTTAACATAAGATTCTCTGCTGCATCAATCTGTCACCAGTCAACAGCGTGGAAGCTTGACAGCTATGATGAATGGACAAAACAATGGTTCGTCACAACCAATGGAGTTGAAGGAAATCCTGGTCCGGAAACGACAATCAACTGGTTCAAGATAGAGAAGTTCGAAGACAAGTACAAGCTAGTTTTTTGCCCTACAGTGTGTCAACACTGCAAAGTTATGTGCAAAGATATCGGGATTTTTGTTGATGCCAAAGGAGTAAGGCGTCTGGCTCTTAGCAGCGTGCCTCTCAAAGTTATGTTCAAGAAGGCTTGAAGATCATGATCGATGATGATGCATGCTCAAATACAATATCAATAAGCTACGCCATGTGCTTCTGTAGGAATAAATTCCATATTTGGAAATTAAAATGTATCTCATGTCGTTACATATAAATATATCTTGCTAGTGACTTGATCTCTTTACTTAATAAAGAAACAATATTGTTGACTATTGTGACGTTGGTGTCCTTACTTCTTTCTCTATGGTTGTTGAAACAATGTCCAATTTTTACTTCTCTAGTTTGGGGGAGAAAAAGCACAGTACTAAATGTTTCAGGAATATGAAATAGCTGAAAAATACGGAGTATCAAACACTGATATTCGAATATTATATCATTTGATATAAACTCATCTCTAGAAAAGCAAACAAAACCTAATTGTCAACTAAAATAAGAACCATCTCAACCCAAAAACTTAAGCTGTTAGGTAAGGTCCCAAGAAATATTTTATATTATTTTCTAACACACCCCCTCAAGTGAAAGCCCTTTGGGCTTGAAACTTACACAAGCCCATATTACCTTGTGCTTAATTTTTATCAAATAAATGAGGATGATGAGATTCGAACTCGTGACCACTTGGTCATCAAGACTCTGATACCATGTCAAAGAACCATCTCAATCCAAAAGCTTAAGCTGTTAGGTAAGGTCCCAAGATATAATTTATATTATTCTCTAACATCAACTAAAATAAAGCATAAATGAAAATTTGTTTTTGCATGAAAATGAAGTTTTTCCTGCAGAAATGAAACCACCATGTTTAATTTTTTTTGAAAATGTCATCTTTATTTTTTTTTAATCAAACAACATTTAATCTAAAGTGGTAAATGTCACGATGTCTCCTTATTAAGATTATGTTAATCGAAGGTGAGTGAAAAGTCAGGCTTTGAGTTTTCAAACCATAAAAACCTATTTTCCAACTTTTTTCATTAAAAAATTAAAAAAAGAGCCCGAGAACAATATGATAAAGCCATTTATGGCTTCAAAACACTCTTTTATTGGTAAAAGAAAAACATGAAACTAAAATAAATATAAAAAATTGTTAAGCCGTAATCTATTTTCTCTAGCCTCTCTAGCGGGATGATAGTTATAGAATACCTCTATGGCACTTCTCTCATCATTATGAACTAATTGACATAAAATTAGACTTTTTTGTTGATGAAGTATGGCTAGCTGGCCACTTCTTTCTCCTTCTCGTTTGTCCAATAATTTTCTCTCTCTTCTCTCAAAACTCAAGAACTAAAACATGAAAAAGAAGAAGATAGTTTAGACCTAAATATAGAATCCCAAAACCAAAGGCATAGTTGAGAATAATATAACATCTTAGGTTGTGCCTTCACCAACCTTTTCTATTTATGTCTATGTAGTAGAACACGGTAGTAACCATAGAGATTACAACATTGGAATAGTCCGACATTAATTTTCTATTCATATATATATATGCTATACATTATAATATGCTCCCTCAAGCTGAGGCTGGAGGATCGACCCGAAGCTTGAAACGAAAAGGAGTAAAGGACGCAGTAAAAAACGGTTTGGTGAAGACATCTGCAACTTGGTCCTAAGAAGGGAAAAAATGAATCTGTATCTCTTTCTTCGCAACCCGATCACGAGAAAAGCGATAATCGACCTCAACATGCTTAGTACAAGCATGGAAAATAGGATTTACTGAGAGATAGGTTGCGTCAAGGTTATTACACCAATTGCTAGGAGCAGAGATGGAGGGAACCTGCAGATCTGTTAACAAATATTAAAGTTAAATGACCTCAACAGTACCGTCTGCTAAGGCTTTATACTCAGCCTCAGTAGATGAGTGAGCAACTATGCGTTGCTTGCTGGATTTTCATGAAATCAGTGTTTGACCAAAGAAGACAAGGTAGCCACCCGTAGACTTGCGATCATCAATACTACGAGCCCAATATGCATCTGTAAATCCATATAGAGTGTTGTTACCCATTTTTTGATTTCCAAAAAACAAAATGAGAAAATAAAAAAAAATATATCAAAAAATATTCGAAAGAAATCCAAAAATATTAGGAGCAAGAAAAGGATGCTGGAATACCGAAAAAGGCCAAAATTGGTTGAAGAGGTTTACAAATGCAAAAGATTGAAATTTGACAGTATATTTTTGACTGATGAGAGCCTTGTTGATAAAGAAAATTCAAGTTGAGGAAGAAAAGTCTAAAATCAAATGTTTATGGACTCAATTAAATTTTATCTAAGGTTTAATTGTTTTTATAGAGGGTTGGATTGTAAGAAAATTGATTTTTAAGTCAATTTATGCTTTTATTGGAAGAAATTAATTTTTTGGGGTCCAATTATAATTTTGAAGAGTTGATTTGGTCAAATCCAAGGCTTAATTGCATAATTATTGAAGTTTGATAGCCAATTAGGGACTTAATTGAAACAATCCGAAACCAAGGACCAAACTGGAAAGTGCTAAAATCAAAGGATCCAATTACAACATTTCCAGAGGGGTTTGATTATAAGATTGTAAAAACATCCAAGGACCAAATCAGAAATATCATTTAAAATTGGAAAACAGTGTTGTTTCACTGAACATTGTTCACTGCTTTCTTCATCAGCAACGGTTTCATGTAGCTGGCTGTTCACTGCCTTCTTCATCATTAATGGTTCCATGCAGCTGGCATATGTCACGACTGTCATCCCTTTGCAAATGTTATCAAGCTAGCCGTTACCAGCACAAGGTCTCTGGCCTACAAAAGTAGGAGAAATAGAGGGGCAAATGGGAGAGGAAAAAGGGAAGCACAGAGAACAGGAAGGGGAAGAAGAGAAGGAAAGGAGAGAAACAAAGAGAGTGACCGTGGGTGGAGAAGAGGCAAAAAAAAACGAGAGAAGCAAGGTGAAAGAAACAAAGATAAGAAGCAATGTAGAAACAGAAGAGAAGAGGAAGAGCGACCGTAGCAACACCATCGTCCAACCGATCACCAGCACCACCATCAGCTTCTCACCATCTTCCTCCCCCTGCTGCAACGCTTGTGAAGAAGAAGAGGAAGCCTGCGCCTCTCCACAGACGGGAAGAACAGCAGCAAACACTGCCCACCACCGTAGAGAAGAGCCACCGTCAATAGCATGCCATCTTAAGCCACCATCAACAACGACATCACCACCACTAGAAGCAGAAGAAGAAAAGGAGAAACAGGAGACAGAAGCGGGGAGAAGAAGGAACACATAAAAAATAGAACAGAGAAGGAACATAACCACCGTCCAACAGCATATAACCGGCAGCTTCAACTCTCGCAAGAATGGACGACCGCCAGGTAAGCCTCCACTTCTCTTCTTCTTCTTCTTCCTCGCCCGGGCTACTCCACTGTTCATGTTGCATGTGAACAGTTGAGAGTTCTCAACTGTTTGTTTTTGTTTATTGGGCCAGGCAGTGCCGACCTAACCAAAAAAAATCAAAAAAATATTTTTGAAATTTTTTTGATTTCCCCGCGTATTTTTTACTGCATTTTGATCAATATTGGTTTGTATTTTTATATTGTAAAGATACAAATCCGGTATTAAAATACCTGGTTTTTGTTAAAAAATAAAAAAAAATATTTTGTTTTCATGCATACGGGCCAAGTCTCTAAAAAAAAATCATATCATATTTTCATACAACAAAAATTCAAAAAATAGGTATTAGCATGCATTTTGGCTTTAATAATTAGTTTATTAAATTCACGAGAACTAAGCCAATATTTCAAAAATTAAAAAAAATTATTTTGTTTTCTTTTAATATCTAGGTTATGATCTTATACGTAAAACGTATTCCGGATATTAAATTCTTTTGTTGAGGTTAGAACTGTTAGGTTTTACCCGATAAGATAAGGATCTCCTTACCGAGGAGAACTTTTCCTAAATCACAGATGGACCAACAACTAGAAAACATGATAAAACTTTAGATTTTATTAGAGAATAAAATAATGCAGCTTACCTGAGGTAGGGCATATTTGGGGTGCTAATACCTTTTCTTTATGCAATCAGTCCCCTCACGCGATCTCTAAGACCAGTTAGGGTTCTTGATGACCAAAATACTAGGTGGCGACTCCCATTTCAATTTTTCATTGATAAGAGACAAGAATTCCTTGTCTCCACACATTTTCCACATAAGATAACAGAATTTGAAGGTGGATGTTTTCATCGCGATGCTGCACACATGCGACATAGAGCAAAAGAGGAACCTCCAGTGATATGAAAACCATAAGATGTTGTACCTTTAAGGTAGCATATAATACGCTTAATGGCGGCCCAATGAGAATCTGTAGAAGCATGCATAAATTGACAGACTCTATTAATGGCAAAGCAGATATCTGGGCAGGTAAAGGTAAGATACTAAAGAGCATCCACGATTTGAGGAAACAGTGTAAGATCAAAGAATGAATTATCCAGTAGTATAGTAACTTTCAAAGGAGAAACTGAAGTATTAACGAGTTTGCAGGAAGTCATACCAGCGCGGGTGAGGATGTCAAGAATATATTTGTGTTGACGCATCATCAAACCCATACCTGTAGACTGAACTTTAATACCCAGAAAATAGTGAATTGCACCTAAGTCACGAATCTTGAATTCAGAGCTTAGTAATTGTATTAGGCGATGAAGCATAACAGAGTTGCTACCTATAAATAGGATGTCATCAATATACACCAGAAGATAAAAGATATTAGTTTCATTAGACAATATAAACAGTGAGGTGTCAACCTTGGAGTCCTAGAAACCAATGGAGAGCAAAAAATCATTCAGACGAGTGTACCATGCCCTCGATGCCTGGTTTAAAATTAAACCATATAATGACTTGTGTAATCTACACACATGAGATGGAAGAGTAAAGTCAACAAAACCTGGAGGTTGTTTCATGTAAACCTCTTCAGTAAGAATTCCATTGAGAAAGGCATTATGAATATCAAGTTGATGAATCTTTCAATTGCACAAAACTGCAATGGAGAAAACTAATTGGATGGTGGCATGCTTAATAACTGGACTGAAGGTTTCAAAATAATTAATACCTTTTTGCTGGGTAAAGCCTTTAGTAATAAGGAATGCTTTATAACGCTCAATGCTACCATCAACATGACGTTTGATCCGATAAACCCATCTATTGCCAATAACGTTCATCGAAGGATGAAAAAAAACCAAAGACCAAGTGTGATTAGAGCACAAAGCCTTGATCTCATCACACATAACATCATGCCAAACGACATACCTGTCAGCATCAGAGAATGCAAGAGGTTCAGAAAAGGGAGAATGCAGTACCTGAAGGGAGGTAGTAACAACGGTAGCGGAAGCAACCAGATTTGCTGTCTTCGGCTGCCGTGGTCGAAGGACCATAGGATGCCTGCTGATCAAGGGTGGCGACATAGGAGAATATAGTGGTAGTGAGGTGAGTTGTTGCAGTGGATAAGAGTAGAAATCAACCATAAGATTCAGACCAGTCGGAGGGGCTGAGGGAGAATATGCCTTAAGAAGAGGACTGTCAGCAGATGAAGGACTATAGGTAGAGGCTGAATCTATAGTAATATTGTCACTTGCCAAGTAAGGTGAAATAAAGGAGGGATCTGAGATTATTGTCCCGACACTAGTAAGGGTGGCGTGCTGGTGGCTAGATGAGACTGATGGACAAGCTGAACTTGCATCATAATGGTTAGATAAACATGCATGTGATGATGGGCAGGGGAGGGGCGGAGGCTGTGATAGGTTGACTGTTTGGGGTGGCAGAACTGTATGGGTGGTTAACAATGGGGAGTGGAGTAGATTTGGGAGGAGGGCAGTGGCAGGTTGGGTGGGGGGAGTGGTCGAGACCTTTGGAATTTTTTCAGAATTATCAAATAGGAACACATGTTCATGGAAGCAGACATGACGAGAGATATAAATGCATTGAGATACAATATCAAAACATCGATAACCAAGGTGTGATGAGATGTAACAAAAAACCACACATGGAGAGGAATGAAAATCCAATTTATGATTGTTATATGGATGCAAAAAAGGAAAGCAAAGACACCTAAAAGTACGCATAAAATGATGGGGCGAGATTGGACCTCTATAAAGTGGGTCGCGACTCCGCCCTTGTTGTTACCTAATTTTTTACCTATCTTTTTGATAAAAATTTTGAAAAATCCAAAAATAACTAAAAAAAACAATCCAAAAAACATTTTTTTTTAATATATGCATCATTTTAGCATTTTTATCATCGTCTCAAAAGAATTTAAATTTTCAAAGGTTTTTTGAACGCGTTCGACTTTTCATGTGTTATTTTTAAAATCATTGATTTTCCTCATTAAGTCGACATTGATATTGCTTGTTTTCAAAAAAATATAAAAAATAAAATCAAAATCAAAATTTACAGAAAAAAAAAAGTTGATGTACAATGTTTGAGGACTAAACAATTTTTTGCTTAAAAATTTTGAGACAAAATTTTAGGGGTCAGAAAAAACAAAAACCCTAGAAACCCAATTTTTCATCCCTTTCAAACCAAGCCACCACCCCCTCCATCTTCCTGGATTTTTTTCCCTAGAACCCGTCAAGGCATTCCCTTCCCCTTGGCCAAAATAGTTGCCACACCAACACCCATCGATTCCCCAGCTCCGTTCCAACCTCTCCATCATCCCTATCCTTTCTTAACCACAAAACACCCCTTCACTCTCCTTTCCCATTTCCAGCGCCCCTCTATAACCCCAGAACAGCTCCACAGAGCCTCCCCCCTCTCTCAACCACGAGATGACCAATCTAAAACCAACCCCAGCAGCCAACAAATCTCCCCCTTCCAACCGACCATAAACACATGGTCTCCCTCTCAGCAACTGTGAACAGCTGCCTCCAGCGTTCCCTCTCTCCGGATCTCTTCACTCACTACCAGCAGTAAAGACGCGACAGAAACCCAGTAGCCAATAACTCCTTGGTCATATTGTCAGCCACCTGAAGTAGAGGAGAAGAAGACGAACCCATAGAAAAATAAATCTACAATGAAATAGATTTTAAAAGAGGAGAAATGAGAGAAACATATCTGAAAACAGTGAAAGAAGATTAAAACAAACTGATGTTTGTGTTTTTGGGTGCTTTGCAGGTCGTCGTCGGTGAGAAAGGGAAGAAGGGAAGAAATCGTTCCAGATCCACCCGTTTATGGGCATTGCTAGTAGTGGGGCATGGAGAAGACACACGACCACTGTTCCAGTGGTTTAGAAGACTTCCGAGCAGTTTCCCGGATTTTAGAGGCTATTTTGTAATTTTTGATTTGTGTAATGTGTTCTTGGATTTAATTTGAATTTTGGTGATTTGTAACATATAAACATGGGTGTATGTGTAAAACATAGTAAAAGTGAATGTGTGTTTGTATTTTTTTATTGATGTTTTATTTATGATAAAGTCGCAAAGACAAAAAAAAGAATTTAATGTTTTGATTTGCTCACAGTTAAGGATTATGAACTTACATATAAGTTGTATTTCTAATATCTGATGAAAAGATAAAAATTTTAAAACTTCTTTAACGCCTCAAAACCACGAAACAGCTTACCTCAGGTAAGGTGCGCCAGGGGGTGCTAATACCTTTCCTAGCCACATCCAGTCCCTTACCCTCGAATCTCTAACATGATCAGCACAATCGGGTTTCCTAGTGACCCATAACCAAATACTAGATGGCGACTCCTAAAGAACAAGCAAACAAATAAAAATCGCCTCAATGCCGTATGGGGGGTGTGCGATAGAATGGTGACTCCACTGGGGAAGGTACTATTTCTGACAATATTAGACTAAGCTTTGTGTATTTGATGTGTTTAAGTTTTTGCATTTTTGTCTTTTTTGTTAATGTTTATATATAGTATGGAGATGATAGTTTTCCATGCGTGCTCCAACCAGAAACCATTCTATAAACTAGAAAGTTATTGATAGTCCACATCAAAGTTGCCCTCATAAGAAAATTATGTTTTCTCAATAAATCATAAGTTAAAGCCCTAGAGGACCACAATTACATCAACTCATTAATCAATGGTTGAAGACAAACATCTATATTCCAGCCCGGACTATTAGGACTAAGTATGATTGTAGATAAAAACATGAACTCCGACCTTATACACATTCCTGGTGGCAAGTTATAAACCGTGAGTATAACTGACCAATAAGAATAAAGAGCAGCAAATGACTCAAATGGGTTGAATCTGTCAGTCCACAACCCAAGATACACATTCCTTGATTCAGTTGAAAAGTGAGGATACATACTGTTAAAGTGTTTCCATGCACCATTACTGCATCCACAACATTATATGATTGGTGTCATGTCATATACCCAGCAGTTTTTGATGACATATGTCGCACCCTTACGGCGGAGCGTGACATCCCAGTGATCCTTGATTGATTTCAAGGTCTTTTTGTTTTATTGCGTAAAAGGGAGTCGCCACCTAGTATTATGGTCACTAGAAAACTTAACTGGTCTTTCAGAGATTCTAAAGAAGGGGGCTGGTTGCGTAAAGGGAATGTATTAGCACCCCTAGTACACCTTACCTAAGATAAGCTACTTGGTGTTTGGTTTGCCTTATAATTGCTATGGTGTTGGTGTTTTCCTAGAATACGTTTTGCTATGATGAATGGATTTGAGCTGAAAGTTTCAAACAGAGATAAACCTTGGTCAATGTGGATCACACCCTTAGATATGTCTACAAAGTACCAAGGAGAATCAATGCAGATCTCTTGAAATCTGTGTTTGATTCAGACTAAATTTATTAAGATAGAAATCCAAGAAGATTCCATGTGCTTTAAAAGCTCATTTTTCCCTTAGTTTTTCAAGAGTTTTGCGACTTGTAAATCGCAAGGAGGAGAGACCAAAATTTAGGAATCTAAGGAAAGTCATGGCACTTTAAAAGCCTATTTTTGCCTTAGTGTTTCCATACTCTCGCGGCTCGTAAACCGTAGAGTCAGAAATTGAAAAATGACTTATTATTCCTAAAAAATTATTTTGGATATTTGTCACTGGGGGTTTCTTTATCCAAATATTAATAGTGAATAATAACAAGTTATTCCCAATAATATTTTGGATATTCATCCATTTAAGATTTCTTTATCCAAACATTAATGGTGAATAATAGATGAATTCCCTCCAAAATAAGATTTTTGTATTTTTTAAAATATTGGCCAATACCCTTTAGAGTTTTACAAACATGTTGTAAAATCCAGAAATGCAAAAGAAATAATTTTTTTATTGTGTTTAAGAAATCCATGTGAAAACACATTTTCAAAACTTCAAATATTTTTTTTATATAAAAAAACATTCAAAACATGTTAGGGTATTGGCCGTATGCAACACACAAAAAAACATTTTTTATATTTTCTATTGAAAACACATACATCGCATTTAATCATAATTAAAGTCAACAAACCACATATTAGTCAAATTCTTAAGACTTTAATAAATTAGTTATTAAATTCCAAAAAAATATATAGAAATATGTTCTTATATTTTCACAGGAAACGTGATTTTATCTATCCTCGAGATATTTGATTATATACAAATTAAAACACTTTTTTTCTTTTTTATTATATTTTTCTCCTACACTCACATTTACATGTTACCAATCACCAAATTCAACATAAAACAAACAATACAGCACATAAATAAAATTACATAATAGCCCCTAAAATTCCAGGGAACTGCTGGGAAGTCTTATGGACCACAAAACAGTGGCGGCGCATCTGATCCACGTCCCACCGCCACTGGCGGCGCATGGGTTCACGCACCGCCGGAAAAAATGACAAGGGAGATCTGCAACGGCTTCCTCCCCTCTTCACTTTCCTGCCGGTGGTGGCTTTCACCGTGACCTGCAATAAGGGAAAAAACGCAGGCAGTTGATTTTAAATTTTTTTGTTTCTTGTTCACGGATCTGTTTTCTTTCTTTTCTTCTCCATTTTGGATCTGCTTCCCTCTACAGATATGTTCTTTTCTTTTCCTTTCCTATTCTTCTCTGTCTTAGGTGGTGGCAAGACTAAGGGGGCCGCCGGCTGCTAGGCTTTGGGTTTCCGTCCGGTCTGTGCAGTTGTTGGTGGCCGGTTCATGTCTTGGCGAAGATGACGGCCTGCAGACGTCTCCCTTTTGATTGGAGGGGAATGAGCAGATCGAGGTGAATGGCCTGTGGGGCTGCTGTCCTTTGGTTGGTTCCGGGGCCAGTTGAAGGAGATTAAGGAAATAACAGGGGTGGTCGGGTCTTCACGAGATGCTTTGTGATGGTGAAAGAGAAACGACTAAGTGGGAGATGGGAAATGGTAACTCTTGTTCTGTGACCAAGAGGATGACAGGTCGGTGAAGACGGAGAAGGCTGGTTTGGGTGGTATGTGGGGGAAGATGGGGACGGCTGAGAGAGGGAGAAAGGAGGCTTGTGTGCAGAGGGCTGGTGTGCTCTTTGGTCGGCTGAGGGGAAGAAGAAAGGCCAAAGGGAAAATGCTAGAATCAGGGAGAAGAGAGTGTTGGTGCCATGGTCGGGTGTCTGTGGATCTGTGTTGATGGCAGGGAAACAAAATGTAGGGGAGCTCTAGTCGACTGAAAGGAGAAGGAAAAGCTTCATTGGGTAGCGGCTCTTTTTTTCAAAGGAGGGTGTCCAACCGGTTAACTAAAAACTAAAAAGGATGGGTTTAGGGTTTTGTGGAAGCTCTAATTTTTTTTTGTCTTAAAATTGCTTTTTGTTTGTAAAGTTTTCTCCCCTTTTTCATATGATTGAAGGTTCATTTATATAAAATTTTTTTACACATTGTTATTTAAGGAAACATTGCAATAATTATTGCAGAGATTGTCTTCTATAACCAACACCAACAAATCCTATATATATGGTATCTTATATTGCAGTGATTATTTTCCATAATCAGCACGAATCAAATCATATATATATATATATGGTATTTTATATTGCAGTAATTATATATGATTCAATAATTATCTCCTCGACACATTGTTTCCTTTATATTAGCTCTGATGCTTTATGTTATCGCCACATGTAGACCTTTATTTTTTATTTTTTTTTATTTTAAAAAATTTATAAAAACATGGGTCAAAAATTAGGTAGCAACAACATGAATAATCTCTACAGTCTAGGTGTGATTAGGAAATATCTAAGTTTTTTATATGCTATAAGAGTCTTTCCCATACCAGTTCTGGGTTTGTAACAGGAATGCCCACATGTCATACACTCAGTCAACTCAACATTTTCAAAGTAGTATAATATGTAGACGTTTGGACACATGTCAATTTTTTGGTATCCTAATCCAAAGGGTTTCGTTATGAACTTAGTAGCATATAAGTTTTCTTTCAGCCTATTCCCTTCTGGTAAAATGCTTCTCGCCCATTTGATAATTCTGTCATAATCGGCCTCACTCAACCTATAATCCGACTTGATGGTGAACACCTATGCAATGACTGATAATTTACTATGCTTTGTGTAACCATCCATAATGATTCATTAGAATCTTTCAAAAGATCAAAAAACCTGGTCGCGTCTGCATTAGGTTCTTCTTCTACGATTGGACATTGACTAGCATTACCTTGATTCATTCTCATTGCATCCATAACCATATTCCTATAAGGATTACTGTTATCGTTTACAACTTCATGCACGTTGTTAGCACTAGAAGTTGACCCAACCATCATTTCTACCATGCTCTCGTTAAGAACAAATAGTTCTTCGTATGTATATGAAAAAAGGTAATCTTCCATAAACCCTTTGTGTAAAAGATGTATCGTTACAACATCTGAATAAAGATACTTTTTATTTTTACACCTCCTGCATGGACACCTAATATTGCCTCCACTAGTATTTCTCAGAATAGATGTTGTGAAATTAATAAAACTTTGAATCCTATTATAATAATCCATCATCTGCAATCGTTGGGGTGAATCTTGATATATCCATAAACGATCATCCATGACTTCTATCGAACCTCTATAAAATAATGATGACAACATGTATTAATTATTAACTACATTAAGTAAATAAATTTGCAAAAATATTGGTTTAGCTTAAGATTATTCAGCTTACTTTCAAATTTCTCTTAAATATTCATTATCAATTATCTACATACATACATATTTATACACATTAATTTACAACTCAACAATAAAATTGACAAAAATTAAAACATGCTCGTTAAACAAGCCATTATTTATTTCATCACAACACACCAAAGTCGGTAATTCGATATAAGTTTTAACAATTTATAAAAAAAATACAATTTTACAAAGTCTAAAACAAACTATAACAAGTACAAAATTATAAATCCATACTACAAGTTTGTTTGAGAAAAAACAATAAAACAAGTAAACACCCAAACAAAATACATATACTAAAAAAACATTCAATAATAAAATTGACATTTTAAAATTGGGTTAAAATTAAAAAAAGATAGATTTACTTATCAAAAATAAAATTAAAATTCGTAATAAATCAGAACACGGATGTTGTGACCACAAAATTTAAAGAACAGCGAGTTGAGTTGAGATGAGGGAGGTTGTTTGGGGGAGGGGGGCTAGTTGTTTGTAATGGGGAGGGGGTTTGTTTAGATGCAATGGGAAAGAAGAAGGAGAAATAGGGGAGGAGAGGGTTGATGGCTAGGTCATATATTAACTAGTGTCAATGAAATTACTGACAGAATATATTCGTCTGTACATCCGTCGGACATTCTGTCGGTGAAGTAGACACGTCACTGTATGGACATCCCGATTTGAATTTCATTGTAATTCGTGGTAAAATCATCCATAAAACTTGTAAGTTATCGCACTGCTTTGTTTTTAAAATTCTCCATATTTCGTCTATGATTCCCTCAGTATATATTGACGAAATGTTTTCGTCAGTATATACCAATGATTAGTGAGAAAAAAAATTTGATTGGTAAATATCACTGCAAAATACCGATAGAAATCTTCTGTCAGCAATTCCGTTTGTATTTGTTGAATTTCTAGTAATGAGTTTGGTGTGAGAGAGGGGGAATGAGAAAGAGAGAATAAGAATTTCTAATATAATATATACAATGATAGTCTTTTTATCAATTTATATTGATTTAAGATAAAAACTATAATTTTTTAAAATTTAATAGACAAATATAAATTTAACTAAATAATAGGATAGCACGAGTAATTTTACTAGAAAAAATTGGTAGATCATAATCAGACAACACAACACTGTTCATGGAAGAAAGCCATCCACCGTTACGAGAAGAAAAAAACTGCACTTTAAAATGTGGTTTTCTTTTAATTTATTTTAGTGTATACCTATTGTCTTATCAATCATTGTTTTTTAATACACAAGCCGTCCGATGTGATGTAAGGTGTAAACCGCAAACAAGAAGTTTAGAAGGCAAATTCTTTGACTTTCATGGACAGTTAGGCAAAGTATTTGACTGATCATAAACAGATTAGCATGATGTGTAGTAGCAGACAAGAAGTTCTAACTGTGTACCTCACAAAACTCTTCGGCATTAATGCAATTTTTGTCAACGTAGGACACAGTAAATGAATAATAGTAATACACAACTTCAGTTTATTACTTTAGGAACTCTTCTTTTCCAAAAACAGGGTGTTGTTTTGGACCATCCCGATTTCATCAAATAAAAGATAATATTGTACGAGCTACTCAAGAATATAAAATATAGGATCAGGTTTATCCAAGATCTTTTAATTGACTTTATGGCTGGTCAAGCCACCAGTTTTAAATGCATGTCATACACGGCGCTCCTTCAAAAGTTCTTAACCAGAATCATGCATGCATGCAGGCATCCCACTGTATTGCTAACTCTATAAATTCAAGCCTCTTCCCATTCATTCTAGCATAAACACATCACACACATTGAAAGTCACCCACAACGACAATGAGAGCTGCAATTCTAGCATTGTCCTTCCTTCTTTTTGCCTTAGCTGCAAATCAATTGCCTAGGGTAGCAGCTACTGCTGCTCCTGAGCCAGTGCTCGACGTCACTGGTAAGATACTTAGAACCGGCACTGGCTACTACATCCTGCCGGCGATCCGTGGGAGAGGTGGTGGGCTCAAAATGGCTAGCACTGGAAGAAGAACCTGCCCACTTGATGTTGTCCAGGACCGATATGAGGCGTCAAATGGTCTCCCACTGAAATTCACACCTGTGAACACCAAGAAAGGTGTCGTCCGCGTCCACACCGATCTTAACATAAGATTCTCTGCTGCATCAATCTGTCACCAGTCAACAGCGTGGAAGCTTGACAGCTATGATGAATGGACAAAACAATGGTTCGTCACAACCAATGGAGTTGAAGGAAATCCTGGTCCGCAAACAACTAACAACTGGTTCAAGATTGAGAAGTTCGAAGACAAGTACAAGCTAGTTTTTTGCCCTACAGTGTGTCAACACTGCAAAGTTATGTGCAAAGATATCGGGATTTATGTTGATGCCAAAGGAGTAAGGCGTCTGGCTCTTAGCACCGTGCCCCTCAAAGTTATGTTCAAGAAGGCTTGAAGATCACGATCGATGATGCATGCTCAAATACAATATCAATAATTAAGCTACGCCATGTGCTTCTGTAGGAATAAATTCCATATTTGGAAATTAAAATGTATCTCATGTCGTTACATATCAATATATCTTGCTAGTGACTTGATCTCTTTACTTAATAAAGAAACGATGTTGACTATTGTGACGTTGGTGTCCTTCCTTCTTTCTCTATGGTTGTTGAAACAATGCCCAATTTTTACTTCTCTAGTTTGGGGGAGAAAAAACACGTACACTCAATGTTTCAGGAATATGAAATAGCTGAAAAACATTGAGTGTCAAACACTGATATTCGAATATTATACCATTTGATACAAACTCATCTCCAGAAAAGCAAACAAAACCCAATCTCAACTAAAATAAAGCATAAATGAAATTTTGTTTTTTCATGAAAATGAAGCTTTTCGTGCGAAAATGAAACCACCATGTTTTCTTTTGCTTCTTTTTTTTAATTGTGATCCTTATTTTTTAAAACCAGACAACATTTAATCTAAAATGGTAAATGTCACATTGTCTTCTTATTAAGATTATTTTAATTGAAGGGGAGTGAAAAGTCAGGGTTTGAGTTTTCAAACCATAAAAATCTATTTTCCAACTTTTTTCATTTAAAAATTATAAAAAAGAGCCTAAGAACCATGATAAAACCATTTATGGCTTCAAAACACTCTTTTATCGGTAAAAAAAAAACATGAAACTAAAATAAATACAAACAATTCTTAGGCTGTAATCTATTCTCTCTAGCCACTCTAGCGAGATGACAGTTATAGAAAACTTATACGCACTTCTCTCATCATTATGAACTAGTTGACACAAAATTAGACTTTTTTTGTGGATGAAGGATGGCTAGCCGACAACTTCTTTCTCCTTCCCCTTTGTCTAATAATTTTCTCTCTTCTTTTTCAAAACTCAAGAACTAAAACATGAAAAAAAAAGGTTTAGACCTAAACATAGAATCCAAAAACCAAAGCGCAAAAATGAGTAGATTGAGGCTTTTGGATGAAAATTAAATTTTTACACGAAAATGAGAAAAGGTCCTGTTTGGTTTTTTGTGCATTTTATTTTCATCTTTCTTCTTGTAATTATTTTTATACTATAAATTTAAACCCAATTTCATTTAATCATTCTCAAACTAAAAATTTAAAAATTGATCAATCACATTAAATTTGCTAGAACGTGCAAAGAAAACAAAATCTCAACACATAAGTTAAGAAGAAATAGGAGGCTTAACCTATTATCTACCCAATCTTTACACACACACACACATTCCATAATATGCCTCCTCAAGTCGAGGGTGGAGGATCAACCCGAAACTTGAATCGAAAAGCAGTAAAGGAAGCAGTAGAAAGCAGATATGGAAAGGCCCTTATCGTCACCAATATGCAAATAATCATTACCAAGATAGGGTGCAGAATCGGTCAGAGTTGCAAGATTAGGCATAATGTGTTGGTTTGCACTAGTGTCCGGGAACCAAGTAATGGCAAAAAAAGTACCAACAGCAAGATGGGCAGAGGGTTGCTGGCCATCACTACAAAACTAGGCACATTGAGGGGCTGTGTGGCCGAAGGAGAAGCACAACTGACACACGATGTTCTGCTCAAAAGACCGGTGAGGAGACCACTGCCCATAACGAGAGGGTCGTCTATTGTGCTGACAATTGCTTTGCTTCCAGTTGATGGGAGCAAAGGAATGGAAGTCAGAAAATCAAACCTGTGTTGGTGGCTGTGGTGGTTGTTGTTAGAATGCCAGTTGCCACGATAACGACCTCTGTTATGACTAAAATTTAGGTTGTGTTGATAATGAGAAAGATGAGCAGAGGGCAACAGAGACAGCGTGGGTAACAGAGGTGGGTTTGCAGCTATGGATTGAATGGAGGTCTTGTGCAAAATCTCATGGGTAAGGAGATGGCTATGAAGATCAACATATGACAACGGTCATGCTTTGGTCACGAGGCTGGCTACCAAGTCATTGAACTCACCACAAAGGCCACCAAATACATAGAGGTTAAAGTCTTCAAAGGCGATAGGTCGAGCGGCAACAGCCGATTCATTAAATAATAACTTTGCTTACTTCATGTACATAGTAATCGAAGCATCACCTTGCCGAAGATCTTGAAAAGACCCATGGGGTTGCATAATACGAGAATTAGATGGAGAGGCGAGAGCTTTCTCAAAAGTGCATCAAACATAATGAGAGGTCTGGTGCAATACATCTATGGAAAGAGAGGAGAGTAACGCCCTCAAAATAAACTTATTGTAACCCATTTTTAGGTGTCCGTGGAAAAAAGAAAAAATACAGGAAAAAAACCAAACGGTGTTGTTTTGAATGGCACCATGGGGCTTTTTCTTCCCTTGCATCCTCCTTTGCAACAACTATATCTCTCCCTCTCTCTCTCTCTCCCCTCACTTGTCAAAAAACACGACACATCCCATACCTTACCACCATTAAATACAACCATGTACACCCTCACCTGCCATCATGTAAAAAGAGAGAAAGAAGGTCATACCCTACAGTGGTTGGGGTGGCTGTGCAGAAGCCACCCCACGCCACCCTGCCCTGCACCTTGACGAGACAGGGCAAGGTAGCCTCCATCTCCTCAGGTTTTAAATAGAGAGGAGAGAAAAAGAAAAGGAGAGGGAGATGATTTGTTTAAGAGACAGAGGAGAGAAAGGGAAGACAATAGAGAGGAAGGAAGGAAGATTAGAAAACAGGGGGGAGGATTTTTGGTTTAAAAAACGAACAGACAAGCAGACGGAGGAGAGTTTTTGGAGTAAAATAAACAAGAAATTTTGAGAAGAAAGCTGGTGAAACAGGAGAAGAAACAAAGGGGGAGGATAGAAGAGGAGGAAGAAGAGGAGAGAAAGAGAAGATAACAGGGAGGGAAAAAAAAGGGCCTCTGCACAGGGAAAAAGAAAAAACCACAGCAGCGTCGCCTGGAACCACCGTTTGCCACCGCAACACCACTGAGAATGGTCACTAGCATCACCGTCAGCTCAGCTATCCGAGATCATCATCCCAGGTAATTCTCTTCCCCCTCATAGTCGCTGGTCATTGTTCATCTTCTTGCATGCAAAATGGGCACTGTGCACGTTCTGCAAGTAAGAAGAATACTAGTCGTTTACTATGCATGCGCATAGTAATCGGCTAATTAATTAACTGGTTACAGTGCTCATGCATAGTAACCAGTTCATGGTTGCTATGAGCTGGATTATCAGCCAAGCCCACGCGGCTGGGCTAAGTCCAGCCTTGTAGAATGTAGGCCCGATTTTATTTTTGGGCTGATTTCAACCCGACCGAGTCAAAAAAATTAAAAATCATTTTGGAAAATTTGAGATTTTCCCGCATATTTTTCTATGCTATTTTGATTAATATCGATCTGTATTTTTATATTGTAAAGGTACAAATCTAGTATTAAAATCCATCAAATAGAAGTTGTGTTGAATGAGTCTTTATTTAAAGAGATTTGGAAGGTCTACTGATCTAATTGTGCAGGCACAATATTCATTAATTAGCCTCATTTTGAGTAAATAAAATCACTTGCAAAGTTGCCAAGTTTCTCATAAGCCTCTAGTTTTCGTTAAATGTTATGGGTACAAGTAAGATGTTGTCATTTTCTTTTTCCACGCACAAGATTATCACAAGAGAAAAGAGATTTTAATAAATCTATGAATCATCAATGTGCCAAAGATATCATTGTTCTCAGAAATTAAGTGGTCTAATACGGTGACGATTCCAGTTCGATCAGAAAATATGAAAATAGTAATATTTCTCTTAAAGAGTCTTTTCTTGTAACATTTAATCCTCTAAACATAGAAATTAGGAGTCATCTTCCAAGATAACAGTTTTGGTCTAATTTCTTCAAATCAAATTTATTTATTTTTATCCCTTAAATGATATAACTTGACATTTTTAAGTACTTTCTCTGCTTTTTTAGAAAAAAAATTACCTAAATAAAGCTGAAAAAATAATATGATTTATAACTAAATAGAAAAAAAAATGTTAAATTAACTAGAAAAAAATATAGCAAATCCTTAAAAGTAATTTCTTAGTTATATTTGAAAGTCTTTTCAACCTCATAGTTTTAACCTTATAGAAAATATAATTCTTAAAACAGCAAATTTTTAACATGACCCAGTGGTTATATAAAAAATTATATCTATTACTATAGGGCTATGTGTTTGGAAAAAAAACACCTTACATCGCTAATTTAATGATGGATGATTGAATGAATTTGTGCATATTTTATCATAATAGTTGTATTATAATAATATTATGAAGCATAATTCTTAATTAACTCAATATTAGTGAATTAAATTGAAAAAAAAATTAAAAAATATATTAAGTCAATCAAAGTTAACTTATCAAAATCAGATCGTGAAGATAGGATAACTCCATATATAAAAATAAAATAAAAATTATGAATTCAAATTCTCAATTTATCCAATATTAAATGATAGAATTAATAAAAAAAAATTCAATTAAAAAAATTAAAAAAAATCGAGTCAGTCTAACTAACCAACAAAATTCACTATCCGGATTATAAAACCATGATAATTTTTTAGAAAACTAAAAAAATTAAATTAAATTTATAATAAATTTAATAATTAAAAAAAATCGAATTAACCTAACCTCTCAATCCCTTTTATAGTCTTCGTTCTTTATCTTTTATGCGCCAATGACTGCCTAGGTTGTTTTCTTTGAAGACCCTCGAGTTTTGGTGATTAGCAATGAAAGTTTGTGTTTTCTTTGTTCTTTTAATATTAAAGCATCCTCCACTAGACGACATAAGCTTGTTTGTAATAATTATTGTTCCATTAATCATTATCATTCAATCCAATCAAAATAAATAAATAAACAAAAAACCATAGTTTTTTCGATGCGCACTCCATTAGTGATTAATTATTTTATAAATCTTCAATCTCATAGGTTTTTTCTTTTTCTTTCTCTTTTTCTTAGTAATGAATTGAATCTGGCTTGTTTTTTAGAGGATGAAAAACTACACACGTTGAAGCACAATATCAAAACTCAAATTTATAGTATTGCAGGTTACATATCTAGAGATTATGTGGTTTGGGCCTTTTCTATCCATTGTTGGGGTATGTGCTTCTTAGGAAAACCTGTGCACCATGCTTGCTGACCTGTGATAAGAGGAGATTATGATCCAAAGCCACATCTGCCCCGGAAGATTTTAAAGATCTATATAGAAAGGATTTTGTTTTGAAATTAAAATAAATTTTAACCGGGTTAATTATGTCTCTAATTGACATGTTAGAATATTCGAGTTTCAACGGCTTAAATCTTATTTGAATTTTTTTTTTTAGAATCGATGTGTTACGTCATGCCACATTTAATAAAACAATTACTGAGTTTGTTCTTATAATTAACTTTTCATTAATGTATAATGGCTCTTTTCTTTACAGTTTGTAATTCGTCTAATCAAACACTTTGGGTTCTGATATGTGATTCTTTCTCTGGGTAGAGACCTTGGCTCTGCTATGGTGATGTTTGAATGAAATTAATGTGACCTTGTATTTTGCTTTTGAATTTTAAAACAATAAAAAGATCTTGGAGTTGGGAGAGGGGGAAGTTTATTGTTCTTGAGCTGGATTTGGACTGGGGAGAGCTTGGAAGTTCATTGGAATGGTTGCAGTATGTGGGCATGTTTTCGTCGATCACACACTACGACTTGAACACACCAAACTAGACAAAAGCCTAAAATGCTTAATCAAATGCTCACTCCTTGAAGACATGGAGACCTCAGATCTGTAGTGATTCCGTTGCAGATAAGGCATAAAGAATAAGAAGCACGATAGCATTAAGTCAAAATTAATCCAAGTTGATCGATCAATCCAAATGATGTAGCTGTCAAGTTGCTCGAGTTTAACAGATGAATTCTCACCTATGTTTTGAGGCATAGCACATACTTTAAGAAGTCAAATAAAGTTGGCATGATGGAAGTAATGATTACAGCCAAGACAAGATACATGTGCTCCATGAGTTACCCAATTATTTATTTCTAGCACCTCTCGGTGCATCCCTTCCCAATTCTAGCTCGATAAATTGAATCTCCTCTCCTTTGATTTTTACATCCAAGAAAAAAATATATCAATAGAAGATAAACATGAGTTATCCAATGTTATTGTTATGCTTACTCCTCCTTGCCTTTGCCTGCACAAAGCAGTCAATAGCTGCTGCTGAACCAGTGCTGGACATTGATGGTGAAAAGCTTGTAGCAGGCACCAAATACTATATCTTGCCAGTGTTCCGTGGGAGAGGAGGTGGGATTACAATGGCTAGCAACAAAACCAGCTGCCCACTTGCTGTTGTCCAAGACCGTCTTGAGGTATCAAATGGTCTTCCACTTACTTTCACACCAGCTGCCGACGACAAGAAAGGTGTGATCCTTGTTTCTACTGATCTTAACATCAAGTTTTTAGCTAAGACAACATGTCCCCAATCAACTGTATGGAAGATTATAAAGTCTTCGAACTCGAAGGTACAATGGTTTGTGTCAACTGGTGGGGTTGAAGGAAATCCTGGTTTTAATACGGTGACCAACTGGTTCCAAATTGAGAAAGCTGATGATGACTACAAGCTTGTTTTCTGTCCTACTAAAGTTTGTAACTGTGGAGTTTTATGCAGGGATATTGGGATTTATATTGAGGATAATGGGACTAGAACACTGTCTCTTAGTGATGCATTACAACCTTTTAAAGTCCAGTTCAAGAAAGCTTTGAAGAAAAACTCGTGAATGAATGATCAAAACCTTGCGAGAGCTAGCTACTTCGTAGTAATAGAAGTACCCTTTTTATGCTGCTCTTGATCTTGGTTTTAGTATGTTAGTGGTCTCAATTTCCCTGTATGCCTTCTTTTTCCAAGTAGAGCCCATGGCTCTGCTCTAATAATGTTTCAATGAATCCATATGTTTTATCAGAATAACAAGGTTGGGTTTCTTGTATTTTGCTTATGAATTTTGAAATGAGAACTTACATATTGGTATAATCTTAGACTTGGATTGGGAGAGATGAAATTTCTTCTCTAGATCACCTTACAAAATGTCTGAAACTAGATTACTTGAGAGGCAGAATTTGCCTAAGAAATTGCTTGCTGTAGATTCCTGATAGCTTTTTTATAACACTAGAACCCCATAAACCAGAATTGAAAATTGTCATATGTGAGTATTTCTGTACTTCTGTTGTGGCTTTTTCAAGACAATAGGATTTACAAGAAAAAAAAGGAAAAAAAAATGATCCTGTTATGCAAAGGATCTTTGTTAGTGTCCACATCAAAGAGATATTTTTTTTTTAGAATAGAATTGATTATCTTTTTTTATCATGATGCTGTCAGATTGAAGGGATTTTTTCTCCTTTCTATCTGAGGACCAAGAAGTTGGATAGTGGATAACACTACTATCCTTCAACATTTAGGGTGAAAATGAATCACTGTAACAGTCTTGTTTGCTTGCATAAACTGATCAGAACCCAATTATTGAATCACCTTGCAGGGTGCTCTGACAAATTTCCATTAGGAGAAGGGATAGTAATTGGCCCTTCACTGCAGAAGGCAATCGCATCAGTGGAGCCCTGCAATAGGACCAGCTGTGGTTGATAAATAGCACTGTGATGCCTTTAATAGCTCTTCTCCTTCTCCGACACCAAATTCCTGCTTGAAAACATTCTCCGTCCCAGCATGTTGAGTTGTTTTTGCCCCTAATCTCAACTTACCTTTCACTGTTTCAGAGAGTTTTGCCCCAAGTCTCACTGCAAATTAAATTATGTCACAGAATGTGGACTAGACTTTAATAATTAGAATTAAAAAAAAAAAAAAAAGTTCTGATTTCATTTTTCAATACTAATCATTTCATGCAAAGAGTACAACTTTTAGTCTTATTTTGGAGGGGAATTGTTCAGAAAGGAAACAGCCAAATAGATCTTTCTCTATTCGTCTTATTATCATTGACTAAGTAGCTAGAAAGATTGGCCCATTTAAGATGAACTTTGCTAGCTATGCCATGGACCACGTAACAGGCACAATACCCAGATCCTTATTCAATCCCAAAGCTTCCCACACAGCGTCTGATCCATCAACAATATTATTCTCACATGGTGGCAGAAACCCATGCTCACTATCACATCCATGCAAAGTATCACATTCATCCACAACCTTAGCAGTCACACTCTTTCCATTACTAGCAGTAATCTTGATCATCCTCCCACATCTTGACCCCCCATCATACCATCCTGTTGATAGCGCAACCACTCTCTCAGTTTTGGCATGGTACCTCTCATCAAACTCTGACGGTGCTCCTCCTTCACCGCCTTCACTAAAATCGTTCAAAGTTAATTTAGCTTTCGTAGTGGATGTCACTGGAGGTGAGCATTTATATTTAGCTGGGAAGGATGGTTCTTTACATTAACGTTCTCCTGAGAGAGGGCAATTGCCTGAAGGTGGTGGAGAAGAAGGGCTGCTGCCTCCTCCTTTGCATATGTGGGTGCCAACATCAGGATCATCATTGCATTTGCCTTTGATGCATATAAGCTGGCCATCACAATCATTCAAGGCATTACAAGGGCCATTGCAAGAAGAAATTGCGTGCGAAGAGATGATGCTGCGAAGAAAGAACACACAAACTAAAACAAATATCTTTTTCCATTTGCCGTTCTTTTTTATGCTAGCTTTTCGGTTGCAGAGAGATACAACTAGGTTAGATTTGGAATTATATATAAGCCTAAGGTTAAGGAGTTCCATGGAAGAAGCTTTCGTATTCAATATTTTACTAAAATCTCATCGTCAAAAATATCAACCAAAAAAGCCTGTCCAATTAAGTGGCCATTGGGCAATAAATGATCGGTTTCATCATGTCATGATGTACAATATAGGATAGGATAAAGAATGGGGAAATCAATGGTCGGCTTTTGCTTTCTCGAAAAGATAGTAAGAAAACTCTTGTTCTGGGGACGTGGTGCGATGAAAAAGTATCTGATATCTGTATAGCATCTTGAGTTTGATTCAGAATGTGTATTTTTTATAAGAATTTGAAATAGTTAGAATTTTAAAGTACGCTTTCCAGATATGAATTTTCTTAAATTCAATAAAAAAAACCAGTTAAATTTTAAAATATATATATATAAGAAAAGAAAAGAAAAAATAAAATTTATGAGCCACCCAAAATTATGGCAGTGTGGTGTCGATGGTTATTATGGTCCAAGTCTATCCCGTTGTGAATTAACTTAATTGTATCTCTTTGCATGTGTTCTGATCACATCAAACTTTAAAGACCTCAAACTCAATAATTCTTGAGTTATGCACGGTGTGTGTGTGTGTGTGTAGGAAGATTAATTGCAAACTCTATATATGTTTATGTTTATATATATATATATATATATATATATATATATATATATATATAGCAACGATTTTTCATTTAATTTCTAAGAGACCATGGCCGCTGATGCCTTTGAGATGGTTTATGGCGCCTTACAATACGGTTTAATAATTTTAACTCTATGTTTAGTTAATTTCTTGGAAAAAAAAGTAAATGACCTTTTAATTAAATGCTAAGATTATATATAATATATAATTTTCATTGATCAAACCCAAAATGATAAATGTACTTGTTAATTTTCATTACAGGTTAGAGAGCTGCCTGCCATGTATATTGTCCGTGTGGGTCATGCAATATTAATTCCAAAGACTTGTCACTTTCCATAAATTGATTCCTTGTATTTTATTTACGTGAAAGCATTTTTTTCCAACAAGTATTGTTTGTTGTCTTAAAAAATGCCACACTTTTTCTTAGGGAAAAAAAAAACCACCAACCACTTCAAATTAGGGGAAGAGGGAGGATATAATTAAGCCTGTGACTGTGTAGAGCGACCCACATAGATCAGACAATTAAGGATCATGGATGGTTTTAATGGATAATCATCTAGATTAATTTTGTTTTTTTAAAAAAATAAATAGGTTAAAAATGTTGTTTTGTAAAAAACAATTAATAAAAAAATTATTTGGATTTTGATTAAATTTTACTGGGTCAATCCGGCAACAAATCAATCTTTTTTATTTTCAATTCAGACTAATTCAACTCTGATAGACTGAATTTAAAGTCTATCAGTTGAGCCAGTCAGGTTCTACTGACAGTTTCCGTGCATTAACAATTGACATTTGAGAATATTGTGATTTTTAATTTTCCAGTTAAGAAAAAGTCATGTAATTAATTATTAAACAAAAGATATTATTTGTTATCATTGGACGTCATGAGAATTGAAGAAGACATAACCGCGTAAAGGTCGATTCTTAAACGTATAGCAAAATCTCAATATATCATGTTCTTCAGATTTAAGTAGGAAATCTTTCAATTAATTAAGATCTAGAAAAGAAAAATGTAGTGTTAATTTGTCCTCTGCATAAATTATCGCAATTCATTGAGATACAGTATTAATTATCTCTTTAATGAGATGAAAATGTACATAGATGGAAAGCATGATGTGGGTGGACATAGTGCATTCCATGTCCATCTTAAAAGAATCATCTTCTTAATATATCATATCTCCTCCATATAGCAATGGAGCTAATAACCTCAATGAATTAATTTTTCTCTTCCTCTGAATCTTGATTAATTAATATATATCAAAATTATTTTTCTAAAAATATATTTCCTTCTTTAAAAAAAAATAATTCCACATAGAAATTCATGAATTATCTATCACTAATTAATGGCTTCTTCTTAAAAAATAATGACTAATAATTAATTATATGTTTGGAAGCAAGTGAAAGTTTGATAATTTATTATGATTTCTAACGAGACATAGTTATTAAACCTGAACTAGCTCAAGACTTGACTCAAGATCACATTAAATAAGATAGAGAATTCGATGATAAAAAAGATAAATAGAAGCCTTAAGAGAGATCTCGATCAGGGAAGAGAATTAAGTGTTATTATTGTGACAAGCCTAAACATATTATTGTGACAAGTCTTTTGGAGGTGCATTGTACTTTGTTTGTTTTATTGATGGAATGATGATCATTCCAGTAAAATTTGGGTCATTTATTTTAAATTCAAAGATTAAGTTCTTGATGTCTTTAAGGATTCTCGTGTCAGAGTTAAAAGAAAAACTAGTAGAAAGCTTAAATGTATTTGAGCTAACAATGGTGGTAAGTACAAGGGTCTTTTTGATAGGTATTGTAGGGAATATGATATTAAGTTGGAGAAGACAATTCCTAAGATTTCATAACAGAATGAGATAGCTAAGAGAATGAACATAACCATTGTTGAAAGAATTAGATGTATACTCTCTCATGCAAAGTTGTTTAACTCCTTTTAGAGTGAGGTAATAAAGACTACAGTTTCCATGATCAACCTTTCTCCATTAGTTCCTTTTGACTTTGATGTTCCAGATTGAGTATAGAAAGGAAATGATGTCTCCTATGCACACTTGAGAGTATTTGGTTGCAAGGCATTTATACATGTTCCAAGAGATGAAAGGTCTAAGTTTGAAAATAAAACAAAGCTATGTGTGTTTCTTGGGTTTTGAAGATGAGTTTGGCTATAAGTTATGGAATCTAAATGAGAGAAAAAAAATTAGAAGCACAGATGGTGTCTTCTTTGAAGACTAAATCATTGAAGATTTTGAATAGAAAGAAAAAACATAGCTTACTATTTTTATTCCTGCTAATTCAAATTTGAGACCTAAATTGATGTTCCAGATTGAGTATAGAAAGGAAATGATGTCTCCTATGCACATTTGAGAGTATTTGGTTGCAAGGCATTTATACATGTTCCAAGAGATGAAAGGTCTAAGTATAAAAATAAAACAAAGCTATGTGTTTTCCTGGGTTTTGAAGATGAGTTTGGCTATAAGTTATGGGATCTAAAAGAGAAAAAAAAAATTAGAAAAAGAGATAGTGTCTTTTTTGAAGACTAAATCATTGAAGACTTTGAATAGAAAGAAAAAACATAGCTCATTATTTCTATTCCTGCTAATTCAAATTTGAGACCTAAACCATAATTAACTTTGATGTAATCAAGGGGAGGATTTTTAAAATGATGATAATGGTGGTTTACCTATTGAGCCACTAGTTAATGATGATGATGATGATGATGTTATTCCTGAATAGGTTATTTAAAAAGATTCAGATGAGCCATAATTGATGAGGTTCATTAGACATCACCAACCTTTCACCATATATTCTCCTCAAGAGTATGTGTTGATTACTGATGGGGGAGTCAGAATGCTTTGATGAAGCTATGTCACGTGAGAAGAAAAATAACTGGTTGAAAGTCATGCAAGTAAAGATGAAATCCTTACTTTTGAGGTAGGAAAACTTCTTAAATGCAAGAGAGCACTCAAGAATAATTAGTGTTCAGGTCAAAAGGTGATGAAAACTGCTCATAGCCAAGGTACAATGCAAGATTGGTTGTGAAAGGTTTTGGTCAGAAAAAAAGTAATGATTTTGAAGAAATCTTTTCACCAATGATCAAGATTCTTCAATCCAGGTAGTGCTTGGTTTAATTGCTAGTTTGGATCTTTAAATTGAACAACTTGATGTGAAAATTATCTTCCTCTATGGGAACTTAGATAAGATCTATATGAAGCAGCCTAAAGAGTTTAAAGCAATAGGCAAAGAGTAGCTAGTATTCAAGTTGAAAAAGAGTTTGTATGGGTTGAAGCAAGCTCCAAGAAAATGGTACAAGAAGTTTGATTCTTTCATGGTAAATCATGGTTATGATAGGACCACTTTTTATAATTGTGTGTTTATAAAAAGGTTTCTTGATGGAAACTCTATTATTCTCTTGTTATATATGGATGATATGCTAATTGTTGGAAGTAATTCTAAGAAGATTTATAGTTTAAAGGGAGAGCTAAACAAATCATTTACAATAAAAGACTTAGGACTGACAAAATAGATTTTGGTATAAAAATGAATCATGACAAAAAGAATGAGAGACTTTGGCTATCTTATGAGAGATATGTTCAATAAGTACTCGAGAGATGCAACATAAGCAAGTTCACACGCATTTCTACTCCATTTCAAGCCACTCTAAGCTATGTTCTAAGTATGTTCTTCAAGTGATGAAGGTAAAAATGAGCTAAAAAAAGGTTTCTTATACATTTGTAATTGGTAACTTGATGTATATCATAGTTTATACAAGGTCGAATATAGCTTATGCAGTTAGTATGGTTAGTCGGTTCCTCTCTAATCCTAGTAAGGAACATTAGCTAGTAATGAAATGAATACTCAAGTATCTCAAATATACTTCTAGTTTCAACTTATGTTTTGGCAATGATAAACTTGTGTTAGATGGATATATAGATACAAATATGGATGGTGATGTTGATTCTAGACTTGATGACCTTTGTAGAGGGAATAGTTTCATGGCAATTAAGGTTGCAAAAATATGTTGCATCATCCACTACAAATGTTGAATATATTGCTATTATTAGTGTTATGAATTAATGAGAATGGACTATGGAATCTTGGATATAATGAGATGGGATCCAGGATGATTTGATCGAATGTGGGGTGATGAGTTTTATGTGGTTTATGGATAATAAGTGTGATTAATTGTGATATGAATTGATATCGACACTCAGGATGTTCAAAATAAAAAAAATTAAAAAAAATCTGCTGAAATTTCGATAGAATTGTTATTAATGTACAAGGATTATATGTAATACTAAGATTAGGGATTGATAAATTTTTTTTTTTTTGAAATTCCAGAAAAGAATGGATTATGGAATCTTGGATATAATGAGATGGGATCCAGGATGATTTGATCGAATGTGGGGTGATGAGTTTTGTGTGGTTTATGGATAAGAAGTGTGATTGATTGTGATATGAATTGATTTCGACACTCGGGATGTTCAAAATTAAAAAAATTAAAAAAATTTGCTAAAATTTTGATAGAAATGTTATTAATTTACAAGGATTATATGTAATACTAAGATTAGGGATTGATAAAAAAAAAATTTAAATTCCAGAAAGATTTATAATAACTGGGTGATTGTTTCAAACTGAAAATAAAAAAATAAATTACATTCTTTTTAGATTTATTGTGAGGGAATCTCTATACCAATGATGAGGATGTTACAGTTGCTATGGATAAAGAATTTCTTACATGAACTTAGACTAGTTCAAGAAAACTTTATGTTGCATTGTAACAGTCAAAGTGAAATATATCTCAGTAATCATTCTATTTTTCACTTTCAATCAAAATATCAATAGATTCAAGATGTTATGGAGATGAAATCATTTGTTAGTGAGAAGATCCATACAAATAATAATATGCCAGACATGATAAAGCTTTGTAGAAGAGAAACGAGCTTGGTAAAGCTTATCAAATTAAAGCTTACAAGCTAATCATCGACATGACAAATTCCTTACATGATAAATTAGATCACCACATGTTTTAAATGAAGAAAAGAAGCTAACAAGTGATATGACTATAAAAATTCATTGTCGTGGTATAATGGTTTTGCAATAGAAAAGGAGAGAGCGTAAGAGAAAAAGAGAAAAGAGAAAGATGAGTAATATGTCTTCATTCAATGATTTCCAACTTATTCATTAAAGCTTATCAAATTAAAGCTTACAAGCTAATCATCGACATGACAAATTCCTTACATGATAAATTAGATCACCACATGTTTTAAATGAAGAAAAGAAGCTAACAAGTGATATGACTATAAAAATTCATTGTCGTGGTATAATGGTTTTGCAATAGAAAAGGAGAGAGCGTAAGAGAAAAAGAGAAAAGAGAAAGATGAGTAATATGTCTTCATTCAATGATTTCCAACTTATTCATTAAAGCTTATCAAATTAAAGCTTACAAGCTAATCATCGACATGACAAATTCCTTACATGATAAATTAGATCACCACATGTTTTAAATGAAGAAAAGAAGCTAACAAGTGATATGACTATAAAAATTCATTGTCGTGGTATAATGGTTTTGCAATAGAAAAGGAGAGAGCGTAAGAGAAAAAGAGAAAAGAGAAAGATGAGTAATATGTCTTCATTCAATGATTTCCAACTTATTCATTAAAGCTTATCAAATTAAAGCTTACAAGCTAATCATCGACATGACAAATTCCTTACATGATAAATTAGATCACCACATGTTTTAAATGAAGAAAAGAAGCTAACAAGTGATATGACTATAAAAATTCATTGTCGTGGTATAATGGTTTTGCAATAGAAAAGGAGAGAGCGTAAGAGAAAAAGAGAAAAGAGAAAGATGAGTAATATGTCTTCATTCAATGATTTCCAACTTATTCATTAAAGCTTATCAAATTAAAGCTTACAAGCTAATCATCGACATGACAAATTCCTTACATGATAAATTAGATCACCACATGTTTTAAATGAAGAAAAGAAGCTAACAAGTGATATGACTATAAAAATTCATTGTCGTGGTATAATGGTTTTGCAATAGAAAAGGAGAGAGCGTAAGAGAAAAAGAGAAAAGAGAAAGATGAGTAATATGTCTTCATTCAATGATTTCCAACTTATTCATTAAAGCTTATCAAATTAAAGCTTACAAGCTAATCATCGACATGACAAATTCTTTACATGATAAATTAGATCACCACATGTTTTAAATGAAGAAAAGAAGCTAACAAGTGATATGACTATAAAAATTCATTGTCGTGGTATAATGGTTTTGCAATAGAAAAGGAGAGAGCGTAAGAGAAAAAGAGAAAAGAGAAAGATGAGTAATATGTCTTCATTCAATGATTTCCAACTTATTCATTGTTAGATCAGGCTGAGATTTTGACAACAAGTTCTAGACATAGTGCTCTTAATTCTAAATGGTTGGATGGAAGAGTGGTGTCTAAATAGGTCATTTTGGCATAAAATAGAGTTGTTAGTATTATGAGATTTTCTCAAACCTATTTTTTTTTTTAATTTTGTTGTATTGCAAAAATAGACTATTCTTAATATTGTAAATGTTGCAATCCTTAATTATAGTTAAGGGAGAACACATGTAAACTCATCGTTTGTTGTTAGTAGAAGTTTTTAGGTGGATTATAGCCCCGTGATTTTTCCTATATCGGATTTTTCATGTAAAATTCTTGGAGTTAAATTATGTGATTGATTGTATTATTTTGTCGATTAATTGATTTTAATTTTAATTACACAAAGAGAAAAAAAAAGACTTTTGAATTATGTATTTGGTTAAATTGATGTACAGTTTTCCAACACGCACAAACTTAAATCAATCACCACTATTGTAAACATTTGAGAAATTCAAAGAGATATGTTGGATCTCTCGTGCTATAATAAATGCATGCAGACGACATATAATATATTTTTATTTTCTCATAAATTGTAAGATATATTGGACCACTTGATATGGAAAAATACTTTTCATTGGACCACTTGATATGGAATTTGACAATTGATATGGGACTTGGCGTACAAGAATTGACCTTTATACACGTTTAGGACTTCGTCAATTGATTTCACAGGGATAGAAAATAAAGTATCGTGTTTAATAATTAATTAATTATATGACCTTTTCTTAATTGGAAAATTTAAAACCGTATTTTTAAATGCCATTGGTTAATTTTATAAGTAAGGCAGTTTGAAATTTTATCTACCAAAACACTCAATTTAGCAATAAACTTGTGTTCTTAAACACTCTATTAAGTAACGAGAAACTTTTTTTAAATTAAAGTTTTTTTCAGTGTAAATACCAAATATCTTTCTAAACTTCACAAATAATTTTATTTTAAGAGTATCTTTCATATTTGTTTTTGCAAAGGATATACATATCTTCAATATCTTGCAATTACATAACTAATTAATTTTCATCTAGTAATCTGTAAATTATTGGAACCAAATCTTCTAAAGCGAGTTTTATTTAGTATTTAATTTCAGCAAACACTTTTCTTAACCTTCTTTCATGTATAAAATAAAGATTATCAAGCATAATTTCTTCTTCTTTTTCTCTTATAATACATTTTTTGTTGGCTACAACACTGTAGTTTTCACTTTTCATTTTATTGAATTTTATTTCTCTAACTAAGATTTCTTTAGGTAAGTCAAATTTCATTTTTTTTCTCTAACTAAGATTTTAAAATGCCTTTCACCTTGTTGATCGCGAGTTCATCAATCTTTATTTTTCCGTAAACACACAACCTCGCTACCTCATCTAAGATCTTTAATGTCCCTTTACTAGAGTTGGTTCTAGGAAGAAAAATATGCCTAGGCAATATGTGCAAAGAATATTGGAGGCCTAATAATCACAAATTAAGTACTCTTTCTTTAACATTGACCTCTAATCCAATCATTCAGATTAAAATTAGTCTCCTTTAATTTTATTAGAACTCTGATATATATATCGATTATTGAAAACTTAACACACAAATAAATTTTGAACCTCTCTTCTTTAATTCATACATATTCAGCACACCTACACCATTCTGAATGCATGAACCTTTTATTTATAAAGGGATTACAGGATAAAGAGAACCCCAAATTATCATATTCCAAGAAGGATTCTAAATACTAGTTTAATAAAAATTCTAAACACAAACTCTCTTTTTAGACTACAAATTAATCTAATTACTTGATCTGGGAATCCTTCTCCTATCTCAATATTAAGATCTACTATTTCCTGTTTTCCTTTTTCCCTTCCGAAATGAAGAATTGGTTTCAATTATCCATAGAAACGGAAAAGGTAGGAAACCCTTTGAGCATTTCCATATTCTAAATACTGCACACTGTTAAAATTAAGACGACAATGTTGTCTAAAAGATGAGCCTTTTTCTTTCGCCTCAGAACTTCATTACCATTGCATTTGTCTGATCTTGAGATCAACTTCTTAATCTTTTGCTTTGAAATTACTTAGCTTGGTAGAGTTTGCGCATTGCTTTCTCAAACTTTTGACGAGCTTTGTCGTAACGCAAGAAGTCCATGAACAGGAATTCAGAATTATCTTCTGTTCGTATTTTTAGGATCTTCTGTTGTGGATGACCATAGTTGCTCCATCTAATGTTCCTTAGTGGTATCTCAAACTGCTCATGAATATATCAATTTTCAACGAGTCAGGTTTCTTTTGCGTACAGGACCAACCATGCAAATTCATACAGTTCAGTTGTTTGATTATCTGATTTACATTCATAAAAATTATAAGTCAATTAAAAGAAACATGAGAAATTTTAAGACTAAAATGTAAAATGTTCCAAATTATGGGGATGCTACAGCGCCCCCTTTAATTAGTTCCACCCCTCATGGAAAATACTTTTAGTTAATACCTTAAGTCTCTGCTAGGGCCAGATAATGAATTGGGAGGATTGATGTATTCAATTCAAAACTAGATTTTAACATGAATGACCAGATTATCAATTCACCTACTAGGTTAATCAGGTCTAACTGAATTTATTTCCACCTAATTTAATTTGAAACTTTAATCGACCTAGGTCTTGGATTACTGAAATGACCAATCAGGTCAGGATCAATTGGTCATTAAGTCAACCGAGTTGAATATCTACATGGTTTAGAAATAAAGTCTTTGTCTTTTTTTAAGGAAGAGATTGAAGACAGACGAGCTCTGCATCCTATGCTTCAATATTTTAGTGTACAAGTGATCAATACATTTTAAAAAAATTAAAACTACAGCTTGCAATCAATTGAATAAGACTTCGCCTAGTTGAGACAAGAAAAATATAGTAAAGAGAGGAAATACTTATTCACCTGTTCAACTGTTTGATTTTTCTGCAAAATAGGAAAATTGAAGGCAATTGATCTCTGACTGCAGAATGCTATCTTTTCAGTAGAAATAAAGAGAAGTCCTGCAACAGCACCAGTTTCAATTGAGAAAAAGCAGTGTGATGCCTTAAGCAGCTTTTCTCCTGCTCTAACGTCAAATTTCTGCTTGAAAATGTTCCTCCTCCCGCCTTTTTTTATTTTCTTTGCCTCAAATTTCATTGTATCTAAGAGACCAGCCGATATAACTGCAATTATAACATATGATTAATGATGTTAGTTTTCTCTGAAGAAGAATCCCATCCTTGATTTATTCATTCCTAATGAGAAAAATAAAGAGCAATACATCAAATAATTCAAGGGAAGGAGTCTTAATTACCACGGTCAAAGTAATTTGCAATGGTGTTGCTTGATCCCCCAGCTGCACCTGCAAGTCAATGGATTAAAGTTATCTACATAATATTGATTTAGATTCAGCAATACCAATTGATGATCTTGGGGAGAACCAGAAGACGAACCAGGATGATTACAGGAAGAGGGTGTTCCTGCACCTGCAAGTCAGTGAATTGAAGTTATCTACACGATATTTATTTAGATTCAGCAATAATAATTGATGATCCTGGGGAGAACTAGAAGACGAACCAGGATGATAAAAGGAAGAGGGTGTTCCTGTTTGCTCATAATGTGGAGGTGGGATTTTCCTCTGAGACATTTCTGTCACACAAAGAAATTAAAGTGATCAGATCAGAAGAAGCTGATCAGTTTAGGCTAAGATTTTACACTGTTGTTTAGAGGAAGAGGTGTTGGTGGGAGGAACCACTAGTGGTGGCTTTGAAACACTCAGAGGGGATAAAACACAAAGTTTTATTTCATGAACACAAGCTTACAGGAGCAAAAATAAACTTACAACAAGCTTAACAATACACACCCTCTCTTTCTCTCTAGTGTTTCTCTCTATTCTCTCTACTCTCCCACACATAATAGCATAAGCTCAGCTTGCTATTTATACACGAATTCAAAACAAGAAAATTCAACCTTCAAGTGTGAAGGCGGCTATGGACGGTGGTGTGAAGGCGGCTGGCGGCTGCAGCTGGCGGCTGGCGGCTGGTCGGTCATAGCTGGTGGCTGGCTGGCCGGTGGTTGCCTTCCTTGACCTTCTAGATTGAGTTTAGTATTCAACAAATCTCCCCTTTAAACTCAATCGAGGGATGTCATGCCAAGCATGAACTTCATTCTGATAAATGTTTCCCTCTTCAATGGCTTTGTCTTTTTGCACCTTTTCTTTTGCATTCTTCTTTATCTTATAGACCCCTTTGACACCTATTGCTTTCTTGCTTTCTGGTGGATAAGTCAACTTCCAGGTATCATTCTTTTCAATGACATGCATTTCTTCATCCATTGCTTTTATCTTCTCTTCTGTGATAGCTTTGTTGAAGCTAAGTGGGTCATTATCTGCAAAGAAACAAAATAAAGTTGTATCTTCGATGACTTGCGTGGCATCGTACAACTCGTCAAGATTTCTCATCCTTCTTGGTCCTTCTGACGATGAGGATGTTGCTGCTGGTGTTGATGATGATGCTCCTGGTGTGTTCCTCCTGTTGAATACAGGGAATCTGTGTACCGGACTTTGTGGTTCAGCTGCTGGCATAATCACTGGACTTTGTGGTTCAGCTGCTGGCACAATCGGTTCTTCGACAAGTACTGTTGGTACTTCTTCACCTTCAAGGATCAAATCAATGTTGATCCATTTGACTGCTTCTTTATCATCATTCCATTCCCAAGATTTATCTTCTTCAAAGATAACATCTCTACTCATAATCACCTTCTTCGTGATGGGATTATACAGCTTGTATCCC